>NC_133647.1:1580992-1742185 GCF_009905375.1 Apium graveolens | reverse complement strand
CCTAAACGCCTCAAGCCTTCTATTGAGGAAGCTCCTACTCTTGAGCTTAAGCCTTTACCTGAATATTTGAGGTATGCTTTTTTAGGTAATGCATCTACTCTGCCTGTTATTATTGCATCTGACCTTTCAGGTAGCGTTGAGGAAAAGCTTTTGAGAATTCTGAGAGAGTTCAAATCGATAATTGGATGGACTATAGCAGATATCAAGGGAATCAGCCCTTCTTACTGTATGCATAAAGTTCTGCTAGAGGAAGGTAGCAAGCCTACAGTCGAGCAACAAAGAAGACTTAATCCTATCATGAAGGAAATAGTGAAGAAGGAAATTATGAAGTGGCTAGATGCATGGATCATCTATCCTATCTCTGACAGTTCATGGTAAGCCCGGTTCAATGTGTGCCAAAGAAAGGTGGAATTACTATGGTAGCAAATGAGAAGAATGAGCTTATTCCTACACGGACAGTCACGGGGTGGAGAGTCTGCATGGACTATAGGAAGCTGAACAAAGCCACTAGGAAGGACCACTTTCCATTGCCCTTTATTGATCAGATGCTTGACAGGTTAGCTGTTCATGAGTATTATTGTCTTCAAGATGGCTATTCGGTTTACAATCAGATTTGTATTGCCCCAGAAGATCAGGAGAAGACTACCTTCACTTGTCCATTTGGTACTTTCACCTTCAGACGAGTTTCTTTTGGTCTGTGTGGTGCACCAGCGACATTTCAGACAGCGTTCCGTACCAGGTATGGGCATTATGAGTTCTTGGTAATGTCCTTTGGATTAACCAACGCCCCAGCGGCTTTCATGGATTTAATGAATAGAGTATTTAAGAAGTACTTGGACAAGTTGTGATAGTTTTTATCGATGATATTTTGATCTACTCAAGGACTGAGGCAGAACATGCAGAGCATTTGAGGATAGCTCTAGGAATACTCAGAGAGGAACAGTTATATGCCAAATTCTCGAAGTGTGAATTCTGGCGGAATGAAGTACAGTTTTTAGGACATGTGATCAATAAAGAAGGAGTATTGGTCGACCCCTCCAAGATAGACGGTCTCAAATTGGGAAAGGCCAACCACACCCACAGAGGTAAGGAGTTTCATAGGATTGGCCGGCTACTATCGTAGATTTGTACAGGACTTTGCGAAGATCGCAGCCCCTTTGACACGACTTACTCGTAAGACAGAGAAGTTTGAATGGACGGAGAAATGCGAGAACAGTTTTCAGGAATTAAAGAAAAGGTTGGTAACGGCCCCGGTGTTGGCATTGCCAGACGGAAAAGGAGATTTTGTGATATATAGTGACGCGTCGCACAAAGGATTAGGGTGTGTGCTTATGCAGCACGGTAAAGTGATTGCGTATGCATCGAGACAACTGAAGGAATACGAGATTAGATATCCTACTCATGACCTTGAGCTCGCAGCAATAGTTTTTGCCCTAAAAATTTGGAGGCACTACTTGTGGAGAGAAGTGCGAGATTTTCACAGACCATAAGAGCCTCAAGTACATATTTACGCAGAAAGAGCTCAACATGCGCCAGAGGAGATGGTTAGAGCTAATCAAGGACTATGATTGTGAGATTCTCTATCACCCGGGGAAAGCCAACGTGGTGGCTGATGCCCTTAGTAGAAAGGAAAGACTCAGAATGATAACGACTTCGAAGAATTGATAAGGGATTTCGAAAGAATGGAAATAGAAGTAAAGGTAACCGGAACCGGAACTGAAAAGCTTTTGAGATATCAATGCAGCCAGAGTTATTGGAAAAGATTAGATTATGCCAAGAAAAATGATGAATGAGGGCAGAGAGTCAATGACTGGAGAAAGATCCATACTGAGAGAGACAATAAGGGGATAATGAGGTATTCCTACAGGATTTGGGTTCCAAATGTTCAAGAACTTAAAGACGAGGTTTTGGATGAAAGCCATAGTTCAAGGTATTCCATTCACCCGGGAAGCACCAAGATGTATAGGGATTTGAAGGAATATTACTGGTGGCCCAACATGAAGAGGGATGTAGCAGAATGGGTAAGCAAATGTTTGACTTGCCAAAGAGTAAAGGCAGAGCACCAGAGACCCAGTGGACTTTTACGACCCTGGAGATTCCCGAATGGAAATGGGAACATAGTGATGGATTTTGTTGTAGGCTTGCCAAGGACGAAAGCCAATCATGACGCCATATGGGTAATTATAGACCGACTGACAAAGTCAGCTCATTTCATTCCTATCAATGAGAGATACACAGTCGATAGACTGGTGGACATTTACCTTAAGGAAATAGTGACGCGACATGGAGTCCCAGCGTCCATTGTCTCAGACCGAGACCCCAGATTCAACTCCAGATTTTGGAGGAGCTTTCAAGAATGTGCGGGGACCAAGTTAAATATGAGTACCGCGTACCATCCCCAGACGGATGGGCAGAGTGAAAGGACCATCCAGACACTAGAGGATATGTTGAGAGTCTGTGCAATAGACTTTAAAGGAAGTTGGGATGATCACTTGCCGTTGATCGAGTTTTCTTATAACAATAGCTTTCATGCTAGCATCGGAATGCCGCCTTATGAGGCCCTGTACGGAAGAAGGTGTCGATCTCCCTTATCTGGGATGAAGTAGGGGAGCGGAAGATGCTCGGACCCGAAGTGGTCCAAAGGACCAAAGACATAGTGGATCTTATCAGAGGGCTTGTAGCAGCCCAAGACAGACAGAAGAAATATGCAGACCTAGCCCGAAAGGACAAGGAGTATGAAGTAGGGGACTTAGTACTACTAAAAGTATCCCCTTGGAAGGGTTAATGAGATTCGGAAAGAAAGGAAAACTAAGCCCAAGGTACATTGGACCTTTTGAGATATTAAGACGGATTGGGAAGTTGGCTTACGAGCTAGCCTTACCCCCGAACCTACAACAAGTTCATAATGTGTTCCATGTGTCAATGCTAAGGAAGTATCATCGGGATGCCAGACACATAGTGGAGTACGAGCAGGTGGATATGCAACCAGATCTGACTTACGTGGAGAAGCCAGTAAGGATTATCGATAAGAAGGAGCAGGTGCTTCGGAACAAAGATAAGCTAGTCAGGTGCTATGGCAGAATCATAATGTGGAAGAATCAACTTGGGAACTAGAGAGCGCAATGCTAGAAAAGTACCCCCATTTGTTTCTATTTGATTCCGGGACGGAATCCTTTTAAGGAGGGGAGACTGTAATAACCCCCAAAATTTGAACTTTTGTAACCCTTATGAATAGTGTTTTTGCTGAATGAGAAAACTTTTCATTCCACACTATGTAGGGGTTCTGTTTTGGATATTCTGAGATTTTATTAGTACTCTATATGGTATATAAGTGTATGTAAAGATCGTCAGAATCCAATTCCGAACACTTTGATTTTTCCCGAAAATCCACTAGATACGGAAGGAATTGAGTATAAGGTAACAGGATAAAAAGGATATAAATTAAAGGATTATAAGAGAGGATCATAAAAGGAATATAATGTATTGAGAAAGGTTAAGGAAACCCAAGTAATAAGATCCCGGGTATGATCCCTCAAACGAGAAACGAGAACGAAAGTTAAGCGAACCGTTATAACAGATCAGCGGTCATTAGGAAAATAATTAGGGAGTTAATCAAGGAGGTTAGGGATGATGAGGTCATCCAACCAATAAGAAGGGGGCAAGTAAGGGAAGATGACATCATAAGCATGACATAAGCATGACGTAAGGGGAAGGAGATGTGGTTGGTTTATAACCACACAAAGACAAGGTTAATAAGGTAATTAACCAAAACTAATCAAAAGAAAATCAACCAACCAAAACAAAACAAAGCAAACACAAAAATCATTTTTATTTCTCATCACCAAGAAGCTTGCTCTCGGCTTTTTCCATTTTCAAAGAGAAGAATTTTTAAAATTCAAGTTCCAAGCTTCCTAAATTGGTAAGATAATTCTTTAGTACTCCTTATGCATAGTTATGGCTATCTTATGAGTTTAAGCCTCCAATTCATTCTTAGAAATCAATGAAGAAGACAATGAATAGTGATTTCAAGGTTTTTAACTTGATTTTTCATGTTTTTCCTTTAAGATCCAAGCATCTCTAAGACATCTCAAGGCTTCTTAAGGCTTCCTAGCTACTCACATCACTTCAAGGAAGGTATATCATCTCCAAACCCTAGCTTTACTTTTTATATTAGGATGATTTTGATAGTTATGGTAAAGAGTAGCTTGAAGCTTGTTTGTTTAGAGTTTGGGTGGAATGGTGGTGAATTGAATGTTGAAATCTTATGGTTTGGTTAAAGGATTTAAGTATAGTTTAAATTCAAGTTTAAGAATAAGTATAATTGTTAATATTGAGTTGATTGGGGCTGTTGTAGTGTGATATGGATGGACTTTGATTGTATGAATGGATTGGGGTTGTTTGGTGATTGAATTGGAATGGTATAAAATTGGGAAATCGCGTAATATAGCCGTCGTAATGTCCGATTTATTTTAGACTGCTTTTGTTCATAACATTAGGACCCGAGAACTCCCTGCTAGGCTTTGACCATTGCCATGTTTAGATAGTTCATGTTACGAGCTTCGTTTTGATATGTGGTTCATTTGATTCCGATGTTCGCGAACAAAACATTACCCCCCGCCTTACTTTGAAACATAGGTTAAAGACCTAAAAAGGGTTAATTAGTGTATGAAACAATTATGTTAAGTGTGTTAGGCAGTTGGTAAGACACTCGCGAAGGAATCGCCTTAAAACTCGTAATGGTTAAATTATTAAAAATGGTGGAGCCGAGGGTACTCGAGTGACTTAAGAGAATCAGTAAGCGCAAAGCGAGCGTTAGAGTCTAATTGGTTAAAGTATAGATTTACAAGTGACTTTGGTTTAATTCCAACTCACATGTTGTTTATAGGTTACCAGACTCGTCCCAAGCCATTAATCACCCTCAGTCGCTCAGGCAAGTTTTCTACCCGTATAACTGTTGTTGTGATGTACATGTGTTTATGCATGATCTTGCGATAAATGCATATTTGTTATTAGCAAATTCTTGCGATATATTGTAGCATGTGATATGGATATATGCATGCCTGTTTCATATTCTTGAATTATATATCTGTTGGTTCAAATGCTTATTAGTTGCATAATACCTATGCTAGAGATAAGCGGTTTTTGCGTATACCCTTAATATAGGGGATCAAAATGTGAACTTTTTCTAAATCCGGGAGTCGAGGCTCCCGAGTATAATATATATATATATATATTTATATATATATATATATAAATAGTTTTTAAAACTATGAATCAAATAAGGTTTATTCGATAACTTTATTTTATTAATGAATATTATTTTGAATATTCATTCGAGGACATATGACTCCGCTTATTTTATTTATTGAATATTATTTTGAATATTCATTCGAGGGCTTATGACTCCGTTTATTTTATTAATGAATATTATTTTGAATATTCATTCGAGGGCTTATGACTCCGATTTATTTACTAATTAATATTCTTTATTTTATTAAAGAATAATGTGTCGGTAATCATACTTACTTTTGATTATTCAAATAAAGATATTACTTTCGTATAAGTATATTTTTGGTTATTTAATAGTCATTTCAAGTATAAGTTTTACAACATCTACTTCAATTATTTTTATAAAGATTATTCTTTATGGGAATATTATTTAAATAATAATATTCAGATATTTTCTAATATATTGGGACTGATTTACTTTATTAAATCAGCATTACTCCAAACACTCTTTAAAGTGTTTTCGAATCTTTAAAATGATTTTTAAAAGTTAGAGCGGATCCCAAAACTCATTTTTATATTTAAGATCCTCCTTTCGAAGGGGATTTAAATACTCGCTCAAAACCTGAGGGATCCGGCTCTGTGGTGTGTTTTATATTCGCAACAAGGTTGCTGTCTTGATAAAAGAATTTTGATTACTTACCCAACACTCGGGAAGTAAAATTCTTGGAACAAGTTAATCCATTAACAGGCATCGCCTGGGAAATATCGGTGAGTTTTCCTTTCCAACTAGATACGACTTCTTGGTGGAGCCGTATCAACAAGTTTCTACTTGGGGAAAGGGGGGACGAGCTTTACGTTTCAGAGTCATGGATTTCATCTGAACTAGGACTGGCGTAAGTGGTCGAGTGGCGCCGGCCCAGCCTTATTATATTGGCCCAAAATGGCCTGGAAGTTCCGCTAAGACGGTCCATTCCTTAGGAGTCCAGTGTTCGGTTGACAAGTAAATCCGACAGGTTCTCCTCTACATGTAGAAAATGGTGGGGTTGTACTACTGCGACTGATCATCGTAAGTGGTCTTCCTGGCGCGACAAACTCCCGTAATGAGTTCATCATCCAGTTGGATAATTCCGCAACACTACCCGTAGCATTTCGATCGAAAGGCTACGAATGGGTGGTTGCCGAAGCATTGACAGGGTCAAACAGTTTTATTGGTGTTTCCATTGAATGAAGTATCTCGTAACTTCATTTCTTTTAAAAATATTTCAAAGATTGAATATATTCAAGTTTTAATTTATGGTCTCATCTATGGGATGACCTCTTGAATCTTATTATACTTTGAACATTAGTAGTTCAAGTAGATTTCTAAAAATGGTATAAGTATAGTGAAGTAATTGGTAACTTCATCTTCTTTTAAACTTATATCCAGTAAGTAATTACCTTACACATGATAAAGGATTCTAGTAAGTATCCATTCAGATACTTGTATTATTGTTAACACTATATATTATCTTGCGAGCTGTAATGCTCACTCTTGCTTCATTTCTTCTTCACACAACAACAGTTAGGAAAGATGGCCAGGCTCAAGCAGACCCAGCGCAAGAGCGTGGGAAGCGCCCCGCGCCTTCCCGTTGAGATCGTAGCTGTTATAGCTGCAGAGGTAGATCTATCTGTAGATCAGACATTCTACTTTTGGGAACCAAATATTGTATAATTATAACTTGTGGCAGATAATGGCAATTAACTGTAAATTTATCAAGTAATCATTTTATGTTGTAATAACTTTTAAATTGTGGATTCAAAGACTTGTACTTATTTCAATTTCATCTCTGAGACTATAACGAGTTGTGGTGTGTGTTAGTGTGGGGTCACAGCATAAGGTTAATTATTATTAATTAAGTGAAGTGGTATTGTGGAAAGAAAGACCGTGACGGCCCGGATCCCTGACCCCGGATCTGGGGGTGTTACAGAAATGGTATCAGAGCTAAGCGTTTTAAACCTCAGAGATGATGCGATGATATAATAACAAACTCACAAAGATAATAAGAACTCTTGCCAAGTTCATGGTCGGACTACTTAAAGTAGCGCTGACAGTTAAAACCCTTACGGGAACCCTTATAAGTATCATGATAGTAACTTAGCTCGTTTAATGTGTAGGCGCATGAGATAGAGGACCCTGAGATGTTCGAGCGTGAGCATGATGAGGCACTGCTAGATGTCGAGGATCAGGAGGAGCCTGAGATGGAGGAGGATAAAGAGGACCCCTCAGAGGAGTTAGAGACAGAGGTCATTACTATTTCAGATGAGGAGGACCCGGATGAGGTCCCAGTAGCTGAGGAGCGTGTCGGACCTATGGTAGTGTACACTGGTACCCCTTTACCCACACTCCCGGTGGTCAGAGCTCCTACCCCTCCACCACTATCTTGGAGCCCCTATGATGACAGCTCAGAGACCCATACTCCCGAGCCTAGGCAGACCGAGGAGGCACCCCCAGCGGCTCCGGATTCACCACCTCTCGACCCTGCCCATAGGCAGTCTTTGTTAGCCCACGGCTATGTTCAGGATGTACTGAGGACCCGAGTGGCCGTTGCTGAGGCCCGGCTGGATGAGGTCAGGAGGGAGTTGGATGCGGAGAGGGCGGGTAGGCGTACCCGAGCTTATGAGACTAGGGCTGCTATACCCTGATCCTTGAGGAGGGAGCTGACGGGGATAGAGCTCACGTATCGAGCGAGACTAAGATCGCTCCAGGGGGACAGGCATGGTAGGATCTCCAGGCGGCAGGCCGACTATATCTTCCGTCGTGCGATGGAAAGGGTATGGGAGCTGACCCGCTCCATTTGATTCAGGACTGACGATGGGATAGTCTAGTTGCCTAGTTAGCCGAGGCCTTAGTAAGAGCCAATTTTCCGGGATAGTTGACTTGTATATAGCATCCCTTTTTCTGACTAGACAGATAGACTCTTGTGTATCACTTTTGGGACAGATGGCTGTAGCACTGTTGTACTTTTGACCAGATCAAACTATGTATTTCTCGCATTATGTATATATCTGTTTCCTTTCAGTTCAGTTCCTTAGTGACGAGATCACTGTTTTTATCATTATTATTACTACACTTCTTATTAGAACTGCATAAAATAATAAAATTGCGAGATACATTCTCCCCATTATGGAATTGTGCAAGGCACAATGTTGTGTATGATTGTGACCTAACGTTGAATTTCCCAATAATAATTTTTTTTATCAGTATCATGCCGCCAAGAAAGATTGGAAGTAGGGCGAACCCTGGATCTGAGGACCAGGGAAGCCATAACCAGGATGATAGGAACCAGGAACACAGTGAAGAGGAAGATGAGGATTATGTGGAACAGGATGACTCCCTGTATGAAGAGGAAGAGGAAACATATGATGTTGAGGGATTTGAGATAGAGGCTGAGGAAGGAGAAACTGAGGTTGAGCAACCAATACCAAACCCAGGCATGGATCCCATGGGTCAGTTCATGCAACTACTAAGGCAGAACTTGGAACGTCAACCCAACCCACCCTCTCAAGGAAATAACAATGCTGTGGCAAACTCTTTCAGGGCTTTTAAGTCCCTTAAGCCCCCTGAGTTCCACGGATCAGCCGACCCAGTTGAGGCAAGGGCCTGGTTAAAGGAAATGGAGAAATCCTTTGAGATTCTGAGTACCGATGAGGCACAGAAGACTGTATTTGCTACCTACCTTCTGAAAGGAGAGACCAACTACTAGTGGGAGGCCAAGAAAAACATGAAGACAAATGCTATTGTAACCTGGGAAAGATTCAGTCAGTTGTTTCTGGGAAAATATTTCCCGAGGTTTATGGAAAACCAGATGGAGCTCAAGTTCTTGGAGCTAAAGCAGAATAACTTATCGGTAGCAGAGTACGAAGCGAAATTTACTGAGTTATCAAGGTTTGTGCCGAAGTTTGTGAGCACCGAGGAAAAGAAAGCTAGGACGTTTCAGCAGGGACTGAAACCGTGGATTCAGAATAGGGTGGCAATCCTTGAGCTTACAGATTATGCCACTTTGGTGCAAAAGGCAACAATTGTAGAAGCCGGAAGTGAACATATGCAGAAGGAAAGAGAGAAGAAGGGAATAAAGAGGAAAAGTATGAGCATGGGTGGAGGTTCCGCAGGAAGGAGCTTCCCAACTAGATTAAATCGAGGAGCAGTGTCCCTACCGGGAAAGAACACTGGGTTTAAGCAGCCAATGAGTGTGAATGTGAGCCAATCGGCCAGAAGTCAAGAATGTCCTATTCCAACCAGTCTCGATCCCCATTGCCAGCCTGTAACACTTGTGGAAGAATACATTCTGGGGAATGTAAGGGAAAGCCAATAACTTGCTTTAAGTGTGGGCAAGTGGGCCACTATTCTCACAAATGCCCTTCGTCAGCCCCTGCCGTCATTCCAACCACCACTTGTCATCAGTGTGGACGCCCGGGTCATTGGAAGAGGGAATGCCCAATGAACAAACCAGCAGCTTCAGGAGCCAGCAGGGCTGCCTCCAATAAGCCACCTACTGCGAGGACTTTCAACATGACAGTCCAGGATGCTATGAAAGACTCAGATATGATAGCAGGTACCCTTTCTCTAAATTCAGTCAGTGCAAATGTTTTATTTGATTCGTGAGCAACTAAATCTTTTATATCAAAGGACCTTGCGCGCAAGTTAAAACTTAAGGCTGAACCCTTGATAGAACCCTTACAAGTAGAAATAGCCAATATTGAAATTATTCCTGTTAACCAGATTCACCCCGCCTGTGAGATAGGCATAGGGGAACAATCTTTTAGTGTTGATCTGATCCCTTTTAAATTAGGGGAGTTTGATGTAATTTTGGGAATGGACTGGCTATCTAGCAATGATGCTCAGATAGACTGTAAGGGGAAGAAAGTTAAGTTAAATATCCCAGGAAAGAAAGAAGTTATATTTAGAGGAAAGAGGCAGACACAGAAATTTTTGACTATGGCCCAGGCCAGAAGGATGCTACGAAAAGGAAATGAGGGCTACCTAGCCTATGTGGTGGACACGCAGAAGGAGGTGCCCAACTTACAAGATATTCCGGTAGTCAACGAATTTGAAGACGTATTCCCACAAGACCTTCCGGGATTACCACCCGATAGAGTGATTGAATTTGCTATTGAGTTGGCCCCAGGGACAGCGCCAGTTTCAAAAGCACCTTACCGGTTAGCCCCGTTAGAAATGAAGGAATTAGCTATCCAATTGCAGGAACTCTTGGATAAGGGTATGATAAGACCCAGTGTGTCTCCGGGGGGAGCACCGGTTTTATTTGTTAAGAAGAAAGATGGGAGCATGAGGCTGTGCATCGACTATTGAGAGTTGAACAAGCTAACCATAAAGAACAGGTACCCATTACCTAGAATAGACGATCTGTTCGACCAGCTAAAGGATGCTGTTTATTTTTCCAAGATTGACTTGAGAACTAGATATCACCAACTAAAGATTAAACCCGAAGATATTTCCAAGACAGCGTTCCGTACCAGGTATGGGCATTATGAGTTCTTGGTAATATCCTCTGGATTAACCAACACCCCAGCGGCTTTCATGGATTTAATGAACAGAGTATTTAAGAAGTACTTGGACAAGTGTGTGATAGTTTTTATCGATGATATTTTGATCTACTCAAGGACTGAGGCAGAACATACAGAGCATTTGAGGATAGCTCTAGGAATACTCAGAGAGGAACAGTTATATGCCAAATTCTCGAAGTGTGAATTCTGGCAGAATGAAGTACAGTTTTTAGGACATGTGATCAATAAAGAAGGAGTATTGGTCGACCCCTCCAAGATAGAGGCGGTCTCAAATTGGGAAAGGCCAACCACACCCACAGAGGTAAGGAGTTTCATAGGATTGGTCGGCTACTATCGTAGATTTGTACAGGACTGTGCGAAGATCACAGCCCCTTTGACACGACTTACTCGTAAGATAGAGAAGTTTGAATGGACGGAGAAATGCGAGAACAGTTTTCAGGAATTAAAGAAAAGGTTGGTAACGGCCCCGGTGTTGGCATTGCCAGACGGAAAAGGAGATTTTGTGATATATAGTGACGCGTCGCACAAAGGATTAGGGTGTGTGCTTATGCAGCACGGTAAAGTGATTGCGTATGCATCGAGACAACTGAAGGAATACGAGATTAGATATCCTACTCATGACCTTGAGCTCGCAGCAATAGTTTTTGCCCTAAAAATTTGGAGGCACTACTTGTATGGAGAGAAGTGCGAGATTTTCACAAACCATAAGAGCCTCAAGTACATATTTACGCAGAAAGAGCTCAACATGCGCCAGAGGAGATGGTTAGAGCTAATCAAGGACTATGATTGTGAGATTCTCTATCACCCGGGGAAAGCCAACAGGGTGGCTGATGCCCTTAGTAGAAAGGAAAGACTCAGAATGATAACGACTTCGGAAGAATTGATAAGGGATTTCGAA
Organism: Apium graveolens; assembly: GCF_009905375.1. NCBI lineage: Eukaryota > Viridiplantae > Streptophyta > Magnoliopsida > Apiales > Apiaceae > Apium > Apium graveolens. The sequence continues at coordinate 1,730,496 of NC_133647.1, read as the reverse complement.
AGAATGGAAATAGAAGTAAAGGTAACCGGAACCGGAACTGAAAAGCTGTTTGAGATATCAATGCAGCCAGAGTTATTGGAAAAGATTAGATTATGCCAAGAAAAAATGATGAATGAGGGCAGAGAGTCAATAACTGGAGAAGAGATCCATACTGAGAGAGACAATAAGGGGATAATGAGGTATTCCTACAGGATTTGGGTTCCAAATGTTCAAGAACTTAAAGACGAGGTTTTGGATGAAAGCCATAGTTCAAGGTATTCCATTCACCCGGGAAGCACCAAGATGTATAGGGATTTGAAGGAATATTACTGGTGGCCCAACATGAAGAGGGATGTAGCAGAATGGGTAAGCAAATGTTTGACTTGCCAAAGAGTAAAGGCAGAGCACCAGAGACCCAGTGGACTTTTACGACCCCTGGAGATTCCCGAATGGAAATGGGAACAGATAGCGACGGATTTTGTTGTAGGCTTGCCAAGGACGAAAGCCAATCATGACGCCATATGGGTAATTATAGACCGACTGACAAAGTTAGCTCATTTCATTCCTATCAATGAGAGATACATAGTCGATAGACTGATGGACATTTACCTTAAGGAAATAGTGACGCGGCATGGAGTCCCAGCGTCCATTGTCTCAGACCGAGACCCCAGATTCAACTCCAGATTTTGGAGGAGCTTTCAAGAATGTGCGGAGACCAAGTTAAATATGAGTACCACGTACCATCCCCAGACGGATGGGCAGAGTGAAAGGACCATCCAGACACTAGAGGATATGTTGAGAGTCTGTGCAATAGACTTTAAAGGAAGTTGGGATGATCACTTGCCGTTGATCGAGTTTTCTTATACCAATAGCATTCATGCTAGCATCGGAATGCCGCCTTATGAGGCCCTGTATGGAAGAAGGTGTCGATCTCCCTTATACTGGGATGAAGTAGGGGAGCGGAAGATGCTCGGACCCGAAGTGGTCCAAAGGACCAAAGACATAGTGGATCTTATCAGAGGGCGGCTTGTAGCAGCCCAAGACAGACAGAAGAAATATGCAGACCTAGCCCGAAAGGACAAGGAATATGAAGTAGGGGACTTAGTACTGCTGAAGGTATCCCCTTGGAAGGGATTAATGAGGTTCGGAAAGAAAGGAAAACTAAGCCCAAGGTACATTGGACCTTTTGAGATATTAAGACGGATTGGGAAGTTGGCTTACGAGCTAGCCTTACCCCCGAACCTACACCAAGTTCATAATGTGTTCCATGTGTCAATGCTAAGGAAGTATCATCGGGATGCCAGACACATAGTGGAGTACGAGCAGGTGGATATGCAACCAGATCTGACTTACGTGGAGAAGCCAGTAAGGATTATCGATAAGAAGGAGCAGGTACTTCGGAACAAAGTAATCAAGCTAGTCAGGGTGCTATGGCAGAATCATAATATGGAAGAATCAACTTGGGAACTAGAGAGCGCAATGCTAGAAAAGTACCCCCATTTGTTTCTATTTGATTCCGGGACGGAATCCTTTTAAGGAGGGGAGACTGTAATAACCCCCAAAATTTTGAACTTTTTGTAACCCTTATGAATAGTGTTTTTGCTGAATGAGAAAACTTTTCATTCCACACTATGTAGGGGTTCTGTTTTGGATATTCTGAGATTTTATTAGTACTCTATATGGTATATAAGTGTATGTAAAGATCGTCAGAATCCAATTCCGAACACTTTGATTTTTCCCGAAAATCCACTAGATACGGAAGGAATTGAGTATAAGGTAACAGGATAAAATGGATATAAATTAAAGGATTATAAGAGAGGATCATAAAATGAATATAATGTATTGAGAAAGGTTAAGGAAACCCAAGTAATAAGATCCCGGGTATGATCCCTCAAACGAGAAACGAGAACGAAAGTTAAGCGAACCGTATAACAGATCAGCGGTCATTAGCAAAAAAATTAGGGAGTTAATCAAGGAGGTTAGGGATGATGAGGTCATCCAACCAATAAGAAGGGGGCAAGTAAGGGAAGATAACATCATAAGCATGACATAAGCATGACATAAGGGGAAGGAGATGTGGTTGGTTTATAACCACACAAAGACAAGGTTAATAAGGTAATTAACCAAAACTAATCAAAAGAAAATCAACCAACCAAAACAAAACAAATCAAACACAAAAATCATTTTTATTTCTCTTCACCAAGAAGCTTGCTCTCGGCTTTTTCCATTTTCAAAGAGAAGAATTTTCAAAATTCAAGTTCCAAGCTTCCTAAATTGGTAAGATAATTCTCTAGTACTCCTTATGCATAGTTATGGCTATCTTATGAGTTTAAGCCTCCAATTCAATCTTAATCTTCTCCAAGAAATCAATGAAGAAGACAATGAATAGTGATTTCAAGGTTTTTAACTTGATTTTTCTTGTTTTTCCTTTAAGATCCAAGCATCTCTAAGACATCTCAAGGCTTCTTAAGGCTTCCTAGCTACTCACATCACTTCAAGGACGGTATATCATCTCCAAACCCTAGCTTTACTTTGTATATTAGGATGATTTTGATAGTTATGGTAAAGAGTAGCTTGAAGCTTGTTTGTTTAGAGTTTGGGTTGGAATGGTGGTGAATTGAATGTTGAAATCTTATGGTTTGGTTAAAGGATTTAAGTATAGTTTAAATTCAAGTTTAAGAATAAGTATAATTGTTAATATTGAGTTGATTGGGGCTGTTGTAGTGTGATATGGATGTACTTTGATTGTATGAATGGATTAGGGTTGTTTGGTGATTGAATTGGAATGGTATAAAATTGGGAAATCGCATAAACATAGCCGTTGTAATGTCCGATTTACTTTAGACTGCTTTTGTTCATAACATTAGGACCCGAGAACTCCCTGCTAGGCTTTGACCATTGCCATTTTTAGATAGTTCATGTTACGAGCTTCGTTTTGATATGTGGTTGGTTTGATTCCGATGTACGGTTTAGGAGAAACGGCCGTTGTAAGTAACGACGTTTCGCGAACGAAACATTACCCCTCGCCTTACTTTGAAACATAGGTTAAAGACCTAAAAAGGGTTAATTAGTGTATGAAACAATTATGTTAAGTGTGTTAGGCAGTTGGTAAGACACTCGCAAAGGAATCGCCTTACAACTCGTAATGGTTAAATTATTAAAAATGGTGGAGTCGAGGGTACTCGAGTGACTTAAGAGAATCAGTAAGCGCAAAGCGAGCGTTAGAGTCTAATTTGGTTAAAGTATAGATTTACAAGTGAATTTGGTTTAATTCCAACTCCCATGTTGTTTATAGGTTACCAGACTCGTCCCAAGCCATTAATCACCCTCAGTCGCTCAGGCAAGTTTTCTACCCGTATAACTGTTATTGTGATGTACATGTGTTTATGCATGATCTTGCGATAAATGCATATTTGTTATTAGCAAATTCTTGCGATATATTGTAGCATGTGATATGGTATATATGCATGTCTGTTTCATATTCTTGAATTATATATCTGTTGGTTCAAATGCTTATTAGTTGCATAATACCTATGTTAGAGATAAGCGGTTTTTGCGTATACCCTTAATATAGGGGATCAAAAGGTGAACTTTTTCTAAAACCGGGAGTCGAGGCTCCCGAGTATAATATATATATATATATATTTATATATATATATGAATAGTTTTTAAAACTATGAATCAAATAAGGTTTATTCGATAACTTTATTTTATTAATGAATATTATTTTGAATATTCATTCGAGGACATATGACTCCGCTTATTTTATTTATTGAATATTATTTTGAATATTCATTCGAGGGCTTATGACTCCGTTTATTTTATTAATGAATATTATTTTGAATATTCATTCGAGGGCTTATGACTCCGATTTATTTACTAATTAATATTCTTTATTTTATTAAAGAATAATGTGTCGGTAATCAAACTTACTTTTGATTATTTAAATAAAGATATTACTTTCGTATAAGTATATCTTTGGTTATTTAATAGTCATTTCAAGTATAAGTTTTACAACATCTACTTCAATTATTTTTATAAAGATTATTCTTTATGAGAATATTATTTAAATAATAATATTCAGATATTTTCTAATATATTGGGACTGATTTACTTTATTAAATCAGCATTACTCCAAACACTCTTTAAAGTATTTTCGAGTCTTTAAAATGATTTTTAAAAGTTAGAGCGGATCCCAAAACTCATTTTTATATTTAAGATCCTCCTTTCGAAGGGGATTTAAATACTCGCTCAAAACCTGAGGGATCCGGCTTGAAAGGAATATGTCCTAAGTCCAATCATGTATGAGGATTTAGGAATAACTTTTCAATAATCTGTTTTGATTTCATTGATATTAATAAAAGACTTGTTTTGTTTTTATTACGGGCTTTATCTATTTAAGTGTTTAAATAAGATATACCATAGTTTAGAGTAAAGCTTTTTATGGATTATGATGAGATCATAATAGTGAGACCTAAAAGATGATAACTCTAAACTTAAATAGTTCCTGGTCATAGGATTACTAACTGGTAATTAATAATCCGCAAAGATCGGTACATACTATGCTTGCTTCATTATGAAGGATGTCTGTTCTCATAGACATTTGTGTGGTGACACTATAGCTAGTATGTAGGTGCTTATTATAGAATAAGTTCACTGAACATGACTCGCACAGCTGAACAACTGATGGAGTTCACTCACGTGTCAGCAGTTGTTCACATAGTGATAGTTGTACAAATATCCTTAGACTTGAGGTCATCATAGTCATCTTGTGTACACTGAACTATGCTTTGGTTTAGTTCTTAGTCTCCAGGGACAATTATTAGGGCTCTACTGGGTATAGAAATTTGTACACGAAGATAGTATATGATCAATATAGGATCTACCCCTTCCAGTGAAGGAAGTGAATGTTCAAGGCTGATCCACTTATGCTAGTTCAGGAATCTCTGGCCAGAGTGAATGAAATTAGAAAGGAGTTTCTAATTTGCATAGAACTACGCATAGTAAATGGTAAGCAAGTGATTAAATTAGATAGGCTTGACACGAGATCCATGCCTTGTATTTAATCGGGACATTGTAGGGTAGAAGGAGTTTATTGTACGGTAACTATTCACTGAATAGGTTCTTGGTATTCTAAGCAGTGAATTCATATTATCCGGATAGTCGCGATATGCTGAGAAGTATCCCTCACGATGTAGAATAAATGTGATTAATTAATTAATCATATTTAATAAATTAGAGAATTTATATAAATAATGATAAAATAGTTTTATTATTATTTATTTCTACTACCGGCTTAATATTGAACCTACAGGGTCACACCATAAAAAGAGAATGATTTAATGGTGGAGGAATTAATTAATAATGGTTAATAATTATTTATTTGTGAAATAAATAATTAATTAGTAAATTTAATAATTGATTAAATGAGATTTAATTGATTATAAATTATTTAAGAAAAGTTCTTAATATTATTAATTAAGGATTTAATTTTTGGAAATTAAATCAAGAGAGAGAATTATTTCTAAAGTGTTTAGAAAAAAGATTAATAATTAAAAGGTGTTTTAATTATTAATGAGAATAATAAATGGGATAATAATTATATTATTTATGGAAAAATTTCAGCTGAAAATTTTGCCTATAAATACACTATTATAGACCCTATTTTTATTTGAACCCGAGAACCCCAAAGCCCAAAAAGTTTGGAAAACCCAATTCTCTCCACCTCCTTCCTCCTCCTTAACATCGTTTTCTTGGTGAATACCGGTGGAGTGCTTTACACTTGAGGAGCAACTGCTAAGGATCTCTGATCGTTGTCTCCGAATTATTTTAAAGGTTAGATTCGATCCCTCGAATTTTTATTCATGATCTGTATGCTTTTATTTGGATTTTATGTGTGTAAAAGTGTTTTTCCATTCCCCCGCTGCGATTAAAATCCAAAAATGGTATCTGAGCATAGGTTGTATGCATATAGATCTGTGGTAAAAATTTCAGAATTTTATGTGCTTGTATGAATTAATTATGATTTTTACAAGTTATATCATGGATTAATTTTGTCTGATGAAAAATCGTTTCTCAGAATTATTTTGAATGTTGATCTGGGTTCTACAAGTGTTGTAGATCGTCTGGGTATTTTTTTCATAATTTTAGGATGTATAGATTTTTTATTATGAATTTTTGAAGTTCTTACAATTAAATTCGTAATTAAATAAATCATAAAATATATATATATATAAATTGTTTGTAATTATGTATATATATCTGTACTTCATCTGTGTGTTGTCTGTTGATGCTGTTGGCATGGAGAAAGAAAGAAACAGAGAATGTCAGTACGGCGGCACAACAACCGAGGAGGAAAGCGGCGGCTGCTGAAATAGAAAAAAAATAGGGGTGTCGCGCATTCCGGGAATGCGTTACACACCTGTGGCGCATTCACGGAATGCGTTACACCTTTTAATTGGTTAAAAGGGTTGTAACGCATCACCGGAATGCGTTACAGGGCTTGTAACGCGTTCCTGTAATGCGTTACAGCCCGACTGTTTACATTAAAATTGATTTTCTGGGAGTTTCGTAACTCCGTTTTAGGCGTGCAATATACCGTTGGATTCGTTTTTCCGAGACGGATCTAATGGAGTGATCAATTTTAGTTTATATAAAAGTTTTGAACTGTTTATATTTCCGGAAGTGTTTTAAAGCTGTTTTTAATTGCTTTTAAATGCTTCATGTGATACATAGAGATGTATAATGCTTAGACTAATGTGCTAGATGATATAACATGCCTAACTTGATGTTTATTCATGTTTATATATGTGATATATGCTTAGTTTATCATGCGATGATAGATTTAGGTGAACTTAAATGAACATAAGGCGTTTGTTAGACAACCTAGTATAGTGAAATTGTTTCATAACCTTAATAATAATATTATGAATACAATCATGAGATTCTTGTGTTTATGAAACACGTAATTGAATATGAATTTTCGATATGAGAGAAAGGATGATTCTGTCAACAACAGATTTCTATCTGTAAGAAAGGGTTATTAAGTGACGCCTCTTGACAATGCTCCACCCGATCTGGGAATCATCTGATTATAGATTATTGATTTGAAATATTTAATTTAAAAGGAAGAATCTCTTTATAATATGATTATGATTGTAACGTAATATAATCCCTCTAAAATTAAATAATATCAAGTAGTAATTGGCCAATGATATAACGGGCTTGTGTCGGTCATAGCCTTCCAACATGATAGAAAAGTAGTTCTTATTTTTGAATCATTGTCGGTTCGTGCTACAGCCGAGGGCTTTGAATTCGAAATAAGAAATACTTGTCTATTACATATAGATGTGTACATTGAATAAGAATCTAAAGGTCGGTACGTGCTACAGCCGTGGGTCTTTGGGGACTGATTCAACTGTACGGAATGTTGGGTTAGACTTGACTTAGAATATTGAGTTTGTCGTGCCACAGCCGAGACTCAATTATTCAAGAGGCTAAAGTTTGATTAGGGAATAACATTAGATGTAATTGACAAGAGTTGTCTGCCTATTGAACATTACATGGCGGTTCGTGCTACAGCCGGGGTTGTGTAATGGAATGTAGGATCCCTATTCCCACTAGCATTATGAATGCTTAATTTTTCACGTAGGGGGTTGAATAAATTAGGTAAACTAGTGGGAGCCACTTATGAATAAAGACCCGATTCATATAGTGTTTTGAAATGAAATTGATTATTTGCTAAGTGTTGTTATGTGTTTATCATTTACAGATTTACTTTGTACATTATGTCTTCTGCACTATCACTTAGGAGCATACTGGATGCTCACAAATTGACTGGTTCTAATTATGCTGACTGGCTTCGAAACTTGAGAATTGTTCTCAGGATTGAGAAGCTGGAATACGTGATTGACTCACCTAAGCCTACTGAACCTGCTAGTGATGCACATAATGATGAACATGTTGTGTATCGTAAGTGGATAGATGATGCAAATGTTGCTCAATGCATCATGCTAGCTTCAATGAACATTGAGCCCTAGAAGCAACATGAGCATATGGATGCTCACACTATCCTAATGCATCTACAAGAGTTGTATGATGTGGCGGGGAGGACAGCTCGATATGAGATATCGAAGGAGCTGTTCGGTTGTAGGATGTCTGAGGGATCATCTGTGAATGACCATGTACTTAAGATGATCAATTTGATTGAACGTCTTGGACAACTTGGTTTTGCCATGGATGGGGAGCTGAGCCAAGACTTGGTTTTGCAATCGCTTCCGAGTTCGTTCTCACAGTTTGTTGTGAACTTTCACATGAATAAGTTGGATGTCAGCCTGCCTGAACTCCACAACATGTTGAAGACTGCGGAATCAAATTTTCCCCTAAGAAGAGTTCTGTTCTTCTAATTGGTGAAGCTTCCAATCCTAAGAAAAGGAAGAGGAACTCTTCCAAGAAGAAGAAAGTAGGTGAAGAAAAGCCGGTTCCACCAAAAGTTGAAGACCCCAAGAGCAAAGTTGTTTGCTTTCACTGTAACAAGGTGGGGCACTGGAAGAGGAACTACAAGGTTTACCTTGCAGAATTGAAGAAGAAGAAGGGTAGTGAGACTACCGCTTCTGATTCAGGTATGTTCATGATAGAAGTGAATATGTCATTAAATCAAATTTCTACTTGGGTATTAGATACCTCCTATGGTTCTCAAATCTGCAATCAAGGAGAAGTAGGACTCTTGAGGAAGAGGAGGTGATTCTACTGATGGGAAATGGAGCAAGAGTTGCTGCTGAAGATGTAGAATCATTTCATTTACATATGCCTACGGGCAAGACTATTATTTTAAATAATTGTTATTTTGTTCCCTCGATTGTGAGGAATATTATTCCCATGTTAGATTTGGCTGGATTTTCATTTATTATTGAGAATAATGAATGTTCTATTCTTAGAGATAATATTCTTTATGGACGTGGTGCTTTAAATAATGGTCTGTATATATGTGACATAATTTACTTCAGATTGAACAAACTAATAAAAGAAAAGGGATGATGAAAATCTCACTTTATAGTGGCACTGCAATCTCCATTTAGTAGACATGGAGAGAGGACTGCAAATTTGCTAGGAATGGTACACACAGATGTATGTGGACCAATGTCTAAGCAAGCCATGGGTGGATTTTTATACTTCATTACTTTCATATATGATAGATCTAGATTCGGATATGTGTTTGATGAAATACAAGTCTGAGGCCTTTGAAAAGTTTAAAGAGTATAAGTATGAAGTGGAGAAACAAACCAAACATAGTATTATAATTCTTCGATTAGATCGAGGTGGTGAATACTTTAATGGAGTGTTTCTAGATTACTCAAAGTAAATGGTATAGTCTCCCAGTGGACTCCTCCAGATTGGTATCTGAAAGGAGAAATCGAACTTTGTTAGACATAGTTTGGTCCATGATGAGCTATGCAAATCTTCTAGTATTCCTATGGGGTGATGCATTGGAAACCTCAGCATATTTACTGAATAAGGTGCCTTCCAAATCTGTTCCTCAAACTCCGTATGAGATATGGAAAGTAAGGAAACCGAGTCTTAAACACGTTAAGATTTGGGGATGTCCAGCTTATGTCAAGTAAGTTGACCCAGATAAGCTGGAATATCGATCCGTAAAATATAGTTTTGTGGGATATCCTAAAGAGACTTTAGGGTATTACTTTTACACCGATCATCGGGTGTTTGTCTCCAGACATGCTACCTTTTTGGAAAAGGATTTTATCCTTGAAGGAAACAGTGGGAGCAAAATTGAATTTGATGAAATTCAAGAAGCACAAACTACTACGGATCAGGTGGAAACACCTGTTCTGACTGAACAACCTTTTGTGGAACAACCCATTCATAGAACAGGGAGAGTGTCTCGCCAACCTGAGAGGTAATATGGCCTTGTCATTGAGAATGACAATGAGTTGTCGATCATTGATGATGACGACCCTGTGACCTATAATGAGGCTATGAGTAGTGTTGACTCAGAGAAATGGCATAGTGCCATGAAATCCAGAATGGAATCTATGTATACGGTATACAAAAGATAGATTATAGTAGATAGCCAGGTGGAGACCTATAAGGCCAGGATTGTGGCAAAAGGATTCAAACAAAGGCAATAGATTGACTTTGATGAAACCTTTTACCTGTAGCCCTGTTAAAATCAGTTCAGATTTTGCTTGCGATTGCTGCTTACTACGACTATGAGATATGGCATATAGCCAGATGGTTTTCTTTCCAAGGGAAATGAAAGCCTAGTGTGTAAGCTACTGCGAACCATATGTGGTTTAAAGCAAGCTTCTCGTAGATGGAACATTCGTTTTGATGAGACAATCAAAGACTTTGATTTTATCAAAAACGTAGATGAACCATGCGTCTACAAAAGGGTTAGTGGGAGCGCGGTAACATTTCTTATATTGTATTGAATTAGAGTTGACACACATAATAACATAGCAGACCCACTCACAAAGCTACTTTATGAAAGTCACTTTGATCGTCATAAAGACAAGATGGGTATTAGATACCAGAGTGATTGGCTTTAGTACAAGTGGGAGATTGAAAGGAATATGTCCTAAGTCCAATCATGTATGAGGATTTAGGAATAACTTTTCAATAATCTGTTTTGATTTCATTGATATTAATAAAAGACTTGTTTTGTTTTTATTACGGGCTTTATCTATTTAAGTGTTTAAATAAGATATACCATAGTTTAGAGTAAAGCTTTTTATGGATTATGATGAGATCATAATAGTGAGACCTAAAAGATGATAACTCTAAACTTAAATAGTTCCTGGTCATAGGATTACTAACTGGTAATTAATAATCCGCAAAGATCGGTACATACTATGCTTGCTTCATTATGAAGGATGTCTGTTCTCATAGACATTTGTGTGGTGACACTATAGCTAGTATGTAGGTGCTTATTATAGAATAAGTTCACTGAACATGACTCGCACAGCTGAACAACTGATGGAGTTCACTCACGTGTCAGCAGTTGTTCACATAGTGATAGTTGTACAAGTATCCTTAGACTTGAGGTCATCATAGTCATCTTGTGTATACTGAACTATGCTTTGGTTTAGTTCTTAGTCTCCAGGGACAATTATTAGGGCTCTACTGGGTATAGGAATTTGTACACGAAGATAGTGTATGATCAATATAGGATCTACCCCTTCCAGTGAAGGAAGTGAATGTTCAAGGCTGATCCACTTATGCTAGTTCAGGAATCTCTGGCCAGAGTGAATGAAATTAGAAAGGAGTTTCTAATTTGCATAGAACTACGCATAGTAAATGGTAAGCAAGTGATTAAATTAGATAGGCTTGACACGAGATCCATGCCTTGTATTTAATCGGGACATTGTAGGGTAGAAGGAGTTTATTGTACGGTAACTATTCACTGAATAGGTTCTTGGTATTCTAAGCAGTGAATTCATATTATCCGGATAGTCACGATATGCTGAGAAGTATCCCTCACGATGTAGAATAAATATGATTAATTAATTAATCATATTTAATAAATTAGAGAATTTATATAAATAATGATAAAATAGTTTTATTATTATTTATTTCTACTATCGGCTTAATATTGAACCTACAGGGTCACACCATAAAAAGAGAATGATTTAATGGTGGAGGAATTAATTAATAATGGCTAATAATTATTTATTTGTGAAATAAATAAAATAAATAATTAATTGGCAAATTTAATAATTGATTAAATGAGATTTAATTGATTATAAATTAATTAAGAAAAGTTCTTAATATTATTAATTAAGGATTTAATTTTTGGAAATTAAATCAAGAGAGAGAATTATTTCTAAAGTGTTTAGAAAAAGGATTAATAATTAAAAGGTGTTTTAATTATTAATGAGAATAATAAATGGGATAATAATAATATTATTTATGGGAAAATTTCAGCTGAAAATTTTGCCTATAAATACACTATTATAGACCCTATTTTTATTTGAACCCGAGAACCCCAAAACCCAAAAAGTTTGGAAAACCCAATTATCTCCACCTCCTTCCTCCTCCTTAACATCGTTTTCTTGGTGGATACCGGTGGAGTGCTTCACACTTGAGGAGCAACTGCTAAGGATCACTGATCGTTGTCTCCGAATTATTTTAAAAGTTAGATTCGATCCCTCGAATTTTTATTCATGATCTATATGCTTTTATTTGGATTTTATGTGTGTAAAAGTGTTTTGCCATTCCCCCGCTGCGATTAAAATCCAACACGGCTCTATGGTGTGTTTTATATTCGCAACAAGGTTGCTGTCTTGATAAAAGAATTTTGATTACTTACCCAACACTCGGGAAGTAAAATTCTTGGAACAAGTTAATCCATTAACAGGCATCGCCTGGGAAATATCGGTGAGTTTTCCTTTCCAACTAGATACTGTTGGGTCCCAATGAGTTTGTAGAAGGGGGGGTTGAATACAAACAGTACCGAATAATCGAATAAATGCGGAATAAAAAATGTGAAACAAAATTCAAGTTAAATAAAAAAATTATTAAACTTGAAAGGTGTTACAACAACTGTATCGATTACAAGGAATTAATCTCAAATTAATTATCACAAATCTAGAATAAATTCGACATGAACTTTTTCTATTTTTGTAATAAAAAGATTCAAATGCTAAACGCAATTTGAGATTAAGTTTTAGGGATTTTGATCCGCTAGATTGTTACACAAGAACAAGATAAAGATTTCTAGTTGATTGGATTTAACTTTACAATCTAGAAATTGATCTTGAAGTTTGCAGATGAGATGAAATATTTTTCTGCTTCTTTTTCTTTTGTTCTCGGGTTCTGTTTTTTTGTTGGATTATTGAGTTGTAGTTAACTGCTGCTTGTCTGCTTCTTTTTAATCAATAGAATAGAATTGACCTGGCAAGACAATCCTGAGCTCAGCAAGACAATCGGTAGGACTATCCTTAGAACTAGCAAGACAATCAGAATGAACTATCAAGACTTTCGGTATGACAATCAATTGTCATACCGATTGTCATAGTAGTTCAAGCAGATTGTTTTTGCTGAATCAATAAGTGATTTTAATCTAATAATAATTCTGGTAAGACAATCAACTGAATTAGCATGACTTTCGGTATGACTATTGAGTGTCATACCGATTGTCATACTAATACAATCAGTTGTCTTTTTGGAATTAAAACAGATTTTAACCAATTAAAAATTCTGAAAAACCTTAATATTAATTCTGAATTAATTAATCAATTAATTTAATTAATCAAATAAATTAATCTTTGCAGATATAATTTATTTTCTTAATTAAATTATATGACTTAATTAATTAATAGAGAATTAATACTAACCCTGAGCAACAACCAATCTTCTGAATATCTTCTAAAAATCACTGAGAATTATGAATCAATTCCACCACTTCAATGTTGACACTCGATGTACTGTCTGGTTCATGAGTGACTAACTTCCGTGACATTTCTTCATGTCTTGACTTTGATACTTTTGATTTTCTTCAGACTAAATCCTTGTAATTAATGATACTCTGACGAGATCTCTGTCACTTGATTAAATCTACGATCTTGATTTATATCACTGAGGCATGATCAACTTCTTGAACTTCTTCCAGTGAATTAACTCCTCAAGTCTATAGATGAACCTTATTTCTGAATCCTTTGACAGATATTACTTTGCGAGATCTCTTTGACGGTAGATCCACTATTTACTTATTACATTCTTATTTGAGTTGAGTTAAATCCTCGAATATACAAATAGGCTATGACATATGACTTACAATCTCCCCCTATTTGTTTGTTGGACAATAACACACAAATACCTAGAGGATAACTCAACTAACAAATAAGAAAAAGATATAAACAGAAATGCAAAGTAAATAGCAGAAAAGTTCTGGATAACATTTAACCTTTTCCAGATTCCAAATAGATGTTCCTCTAGACTGAACATATCTTCAAGTAGTTCCAACTTCATTTGTACAACCACATTTCCTGTTGAGAAGGCCATATCTCTCTTGCTTCTCCCCCTATGAGAATCAACTGATTAAAGAAGATCACCTTCGTTTACCACCTCTCCCGTACAATAGGATCCGCAGATAAAAGCCAATGGTACTCCCCTTTTGAAAACAGCTTCTTCCCTTACTAAAAAATCACCTTGTGTTTACCACCTCTCCCGTACAATAGGATCCGCAGTTACAAACAGCTATGGTGTGGTGTAGTGTACATGTAGGATCTTTTTCTTCCTCCCTGCTATTTCTCCCCCTTAGTTGAGGAATCCTCCAAACTATTACTTACGCTTTTATCTCCCCCTTAGTGAAGGAATGTATGCCGTCGTCTGAAGAAGTTCTCATATTTCACTTGGTTGGAAAAGAAATAACAAGTAGTTTCTCTTTCTCACTGTGAGTGTGTGATTCTGTTTAGTGTACCTCACATGTGTTTCACTCTTCTCTCCACTCGTGTTTACACTCATTCTCACAAGTGTATCACTCTTCTCTCATAGCTCCATAATCCAGCTGTACCTGCAAGGAAAATCACCTTAGCCATCCTTAAGGAGGTCATAGGTGGTGCAATGGGAGTTCGCAAATCCCCATCCTTGTTAAACTCGTCAGATGAATCTGAGTCATAATCTACAAGTTGCTAGTTTCCCTTTTAGGGTTCCAGATTTGAATTCTGGAAAGGTAAACAATGATCCAAAGAATTTAGCATAAAGATCAAAGTTCCCTTCTAATGTTTGTGAAGACATTTCCTTGTGACTCATCAGGTAATATTTGAATCATTGTCAACAAGTTGCCGATCTGCGCCTATGTCAGATCCACTATCCGCAGATGCATCCAGGGGATTTAAGCCTGGGGAGGTAGACACTGACCACTGACATATGGCTTTTGGATCAGTATCCTCTCCTAACACTTGTAAAGGCAATTGGTCCATTAACGAACCTTGAACAATCGAATCTGACCTTAAAATGGTCGAAACTCTTATTTCCGTCAACTCATCCTTTGTGTGTGTACCCTTTCCTTGTGCATCAAGAATTGTTTATGTTTGAAGTGGTGACACTACATCGGATGCCTTGGCCGACAGGCAAAATTCAATAGACGCACCCTGTTGAGAGAATGAATCTAGTAACTGTTTTTGTGCCTTTTCAGCCATTACATCTTTTTGAGAAGATGTATGGGGGCTAGCAGTTGTCTCGGTTTAAATACTACTCATCTATGTAGGAGACAGAGCTACTGGGTTGACTACAGAACCTTCCTTATGTGGTGCACTAAGGCACTATCTCCCTCACGCTCATTCATACTACATTTAGTGGTAAGAGAGTGTTGGTTGGTTCTGTTTTTGTGTTTGTCTTTATAGTCTTGGATAGACGTTGTGGGTTTTCAACCTCATGACTGTCAATGAAAGAAAGTCATTGGAGACTGAACCTGTAACACAGAACATATGGTAATAGAGAGAAAATGATTTACAATAGTGATTTCAAAAGATTTTACATGAAATAAGAAATCACTAATGTAGAAAGAAGTTTGATTTTGTTTTTCAATATGAATGAGTTTTTGATAAAACATTGATCACTTAGGGTAAAGTCTAAGTAATTCTCATTCATGTCAAAAGTTTACAAATATCTGTAACATAATGTTAACAACATATCATTGACCGATACTTGTCAAGTACTTTAGATACTAATTGTTATGTTGCATTATCAATATACCACTGCACATATAAAACAATATGATTGTGCCTAGTGATAAAATAGTTATAAATATGACGACTCTACTAGTTCGTATAAAATTATAACTTCTGTTAGAGTGCCATACCATGTCCTTGACGATTGCTTGAGCAGTATACTAGTTCATACCAACCTAAAGTGAGATTGTGAAGAAGAGATTGCATAGTCCAATAGATCTGCAGCTGCAAAGTCCATGAACTGTGGTGCACTGACTTCCTCTTTTGACTCACCAAACAGAAATACACTTGTACACATCTTACTAGAGTACAATTCCAAGTGTAATGTGCAGCAGGTGCCTGATATGTCGTAATATTTTCAAGTCTCGTCACTGGTGCTACATGTTAGATACTGCTTCCTGATAATAACCTAGCACAATATACAAAATTTCACTGATAACATATCCAGCTTGCAAACAGCCATATCCCTCAGATAAACCTTTGTTGTTATCTCCAAAGGTAACCAGGGGGCCAGCTTTCTCAATCCATATTTGATAGCAGGGCTCTATCTCCGGTCATATGTCTTGATGATCCACTGTCAAGAATCCACACTACCGGTTACACCTGTTTAATGCCCTGCACTACAAATGGATTAGACCTTCTTCGGAACCCAAACTTGGTTGGGCCCGGCATACTTGTAGAACTGTCCTTTGTCAGGCAAAACAACATTTTTTATTTTAATTGCCTCAACTTTCTCAATGACTGAACATTTGACCTTGTAAACAGCCTTAACAAATTTCTGTTTAAGCTTAGGCACAAATGTCTCCTTTCTAGTCTTAGAAGGACTAGCAGTCTTAGACCTATCATGCTTCTTGTTATTCACATGCTGACGAGGAGTAGTCTTATCATTAGACACATGCTTACCATTAAAATAAGCATACATCATATTAAAAGCACAAGACATACAATTAGCAATACTACATGCTCTATGAGAGTGATTAACAGCAGGCAATTTATGCATGGTAGACATGGCATTATTGTTATCCAACTCATGTGTGTCTGAGTTAATCTCAGTTGCTTTCACAACTTTGACTGGAACTTTCGACTCACATGACTTGGAAACAATCTTCTCATAAGCATGATCCTCAGCACGTATTTCTTCTTGAATAACAGAAGAAGTCGCATCAAATGGTTCAGCAATTGATGCTTTATAGAGGGGTTCATCAACACCCTTAAGCACATGTGGTACTTCCCTCCCTTTAGCACAGACATGAGGAGGGGAGTTTATGCCTAATTCTCCAATAGCAGCATTGTAATCATAACCTATTCCAGATGTTTGATTAACAACTTGCTTACTGTCGAACTCTTTAGCCTTCGAACAAGAATTGAAGTAGGCTCTAACCTTAGTCTCAAGACCGGTGATCTTGTCTTTGAGAATAGTTTCGAGTTTTCTATAACAGTCAACTCTATTCTCTAGAAAAGATACCTGTTCTTTTAATTTGTCTTGATTAATGTGCACAAGTCTTAATTCATTGACCTCTTTCTCAAGGTCTGTGATCTGTAAACCTAACAGTTCATTATCACGACGTGCACAATCTAAGTTACCTCTTAGATGATAAATCATTTCAGCATCAGAAAGTTTTACCTCTATTCTTGACGATGAAGCTTTTCCATCAATAGCCATAAGAGCAAGATTTCCTTCTTCTTCATCTTCACTGTCAGTATCATCCCAGCTTCTTCCCTTTGCCAGATAAGCCCTTTCAGAGTTCTTTCTTACTTGCTTTGGCTTCCTACATTCTGTGGAAAAGTGTCCCAACTCATTGCAGTTATAGCATCTGATGGTGCTCCGATCAACCATCCCTGTTTTGTATCCACCACTGCTGGTGTTAGAGGATGAAGATCCACCTTTCTGGAATTTATTGTAGTTGGACTTGTACTTAAGCTTGGGATTCCTCTTGAATCTGACATGGGAGAATCTCTTGACAATTTGGGCCATTGACTCGTCTTCCAATTGCTCCAGCTCTTCTAAGGAATAAAAATCATCACTTGATTGATTTGTAGTAGGAGGATCATATTCTGCTACTAACATATTTTCCTCAGCCTTGGAACACTGTACCATTCTCTCAAATTGTTGAGATTGCTGTTGTTGTTGACCTTCAGCTACAAGTACAGTAGATGTGCTGACCATTCTATCCTTCCCGTAGACTTCCTTCTGTCGAATCTGCTCCAACTCATAGGTTTTTAACACTCCATAGAGCCTGTCCAAAGAAATCTCACTCAGATCTCTAGCTTCTCTAATGGCAGTGATTCTATGTTCAAGATGAGTTGGCAGTGTTAAAAGGAACTTTTTGTTGACCTCCCTGATTGAATAATATTTCCCATTTATGTTCAGGTTGTTGATCAATGCATTGTACCTCTCAAACACTTCAGTAATTCCTTCTCCTGGATTTGATTTAAAATATTCATACTCAGAGGTTAGGATCTCCAACTTGTTCTCCCTAACTTCCTCTGTGCCTTCATTAATCACCTCAATAGTTTCCCACATGTGTTTGGAATTTTTACAGTTCATCACATGTATGTTCATCAAGGGATCAAAGGAATCAATTAATATTAATTGAAGGCTGGCATCCAAGGAGGCTTCTTCCTTCTCAGCAGGAGTAAAATCTTCAGGCTCTTTTGGATATGTTCTAGCTTTGGTAATCACAACATCATCTACTATCACCTCTGGTTCAATAACCATCGGAGTTTTTAGACCCTTCTTTAACAAGTTCAGATATTTGGGATTTGCAACTTGTAAAAATAATAGCATCTTCTTCTTCCACATGATATAATTTTCTTTATCAAATAGTGGAATTTTAACGGTTCCAACTTTTTGTGAAGTCATTATGAATTTTTGAATAAATAAAAATTCAAGGAGTTGAAAAATCACAAAAGTCTAGGATCTTGATTTGTTCGTTAATCAGAAGGCTCTGATACCAATTGTTGGGTCCCAATGAGTTTGTAGAAGGGGGGGTTGAATACAAACAGTACCGAATAATCGAATAAATGCGGAATAAAAAATGTGAAACAAAATTCAAGTTAAATAAAAATATTATTAAACTTGAAAGGTGTTACAACAACTGTATCGATTACAAGGAATTAATCTCAAATTAATTATCACAAATCTAGAATAAATTCGACATGAACTTTTTCTATTTTTGTAATAAAAAGATTCAAATGCTAAACGCAATTTGAGATTAAGTTCTAGGGATTTTGATCCGCTAGATTGTTACACAAGAACAAGATAAAGATTTCTAGTTGATTGGATTTAACTTTACAATCTAGAAATTGATCTTGAAGTTTGCAGATGAGATGAAATATTTTTCTGCTTCTTTTTCTTTTGTTCTCGGGTTCTGTTTTTTTGTTGGATTATTGAGTTGTAGTTAACTGCTGCTTGTCTGCTTCTTTTTAATCAACAGAATAGAATTGACCTGGCAAGACAATCCTGAGCTCAGCAAGACAATCGGTAGGACTATCCTTAGAACTATTAAGACAATCAGAATGCACTATCAAGACTTTCGGTATGACAATCAATTGTCATACCGATTGTCATAGTAGTTCAAGCAGATTGTTTTTGCTGAATCAATAAGTGATTTTAATCTAATAATAATTCTGGTAAGACAATCAACTGAATTAGCATGACTTTCGGTATGACTATTGATTGTCATACCGATTGTCATACTAATACAATCAGTTGTCTTTTTGGAATTAAAACAGATTTTAACCAATTAAAAATTCTGAAAAACCTTAATATTAATTCTGAATTAATTAATCAATTAATTTAATTAATCAAATAAATTAATCTTTGCAGATATAATTTATTTTCTTAATTAAATTATATGACTTAATTAATTAATAGAGAATTAATACTAACCCTGAGCAGCAACCAATCTTCTGAATATCTTCTAAAAATCACTGAGAATTATGAATCAATTTCACCACTTCAATGTTGACACTCGATGTACTGTCTGGTTCATGAGTGACTAACTTCCGTGACGTTTCTTCATGTCTTGACTTTGATACTTTTGATTTTCTTCAGACTAAATCCTTGTAATTAATGATACTCTGACGAGATCTCTGTCACTTGATTAAATCTACGATCTTGATTTATATCACTGAGGCATGATCAACTTCTTGAACTTCTTCCAGTGAATTAACTCCTCAAGTCTGTAGATGAACCTTATTTCTGAATCCTTTGACAGATATTACTTTGCGAGATCTCTTTGACGGTAGATCCACTATTTACTTATTACATTCTTATTTGAGTTGAGTTAAATCCTCGAATATACAAATAGGCTATGACATATGACTTACAGATACGACTTCTTGGTGGAGCCGTATCAACAAGTTTCTACTTGGGGAAAGGGGGGACGAGCTTTACGTTTCAGAGTCATGGATTTCATCTGAACTAGGAGTGGCGTAAGTGGTCGAGTGGCGCCGGCCCAGCCTTATTATATTGGCCCAAAATGGCCTGGAAGTTCCGCTAAGACGGTCCATTCCTTAGGAGTCCAGTGTTCTGTTGACAAGTAAATCCGACAGGTTTTCCTCTACATGTAGAAAATGGCGGGGTTGTACTACTGCGACTGATCATCGTAAGTGGTCTTCCTGGCGCGACAAACTCCCGTAATGAGTTCATCATCCAGTTGGATAATTCTGCAACACTACCCGTAGCATTTCGATCGAAAGGCTATGAATGGGTGGTTACCGAAGCATTGACAGGGTCAAACAGTTTTATTGGTGTTTCCATTGAATGAAGTATCTCGTAACTTCATTTCTTTTAAAAATATTTCAAAGATTGAATATATTCAAGTTTTAATTTATGGTCTCATCTATGGGATGACCTCTTGAATCTTATTATACTTTGAACAGTAGTAGTTCAAGTAGATTTCTAAAAATGGTATAAGTATAGTGAAGTAATTGGTAACTTCATCTTCTTTTAAACTTATATCCAGTAAGTAATTACCTTACACATGATAAAGGATTCTAGTATCCATTCAGATACTTGTATTATTGTTAACACTATATATTATCTTGCGAGCTGTAGTGCTCACTCTTGCTTCATTTCTTCTTCACACAACAACAGTTAGGAAAGATGGCCAGGCTCAAGCAGACCCAACACAAGAGCGTGGGAAGCGCCCCGCGCCTTCCCGCTGAGATCGTAGCTGCTATAGCTGCAGAGGTAGATCTACCTGTAGATCAGACATTCTACTTTTGGGAACCAAATATTGTATAATTATAACTTGTGGCAGATAATGGCAATTAACTGTAAATTTATCAAGTAATCATTTTGGGTTGTAATAACTTTTAAACTGTGGATTCAAAGACTTGTACTTATTTCAATTTCATCTCTGAGACTATAACGAGTTGTGGTGTGTGTTAGTATGGGGTCACAGCATAAGGTTAATTATTATTAATTAAGTGAAGTGGTATTGTGGAAAGAAAGACCGTGACGGCCCGGATCCCTGACCCCGGATCTGGGGGTGTTACAAGGATGGAGAGGAAAGTGTACCTAAGCCTAGCCATACCACAGTTTCCCAACAAACTGTGGCGATTAATAAGGAAATAAGCTCATCCCTAGTTTCATCCTCCTAAAAGGATGTTACTATTGAAACAAGCTCCCAACCAGGAGCACAGACCAAAAGGGCAAGGGACACTGGATCACCCCAAACTTACACCAGAACCAAGAAAAAATTAAAAACCCTTGGGGATGCACAAGGAACACACACAGTGCAAACTGGAGCTAAAGACTCAGTCACTGCACCTTCTTAAACTCAGTTTGATGTGGCTCCAGTAAATGTGGAGTCACAACCAAAATCTTTAATGATAAACACCTCACACACACAAGAAACACAAAACTCATCTACACAATCTCTAGATGTGGACATGATACACACATCAATTCCTGATTCCCAACTTTAACTCTGTTGGGGGAGCTAAAATCTAATGTAAGTGAAAATCATCTTTTAGATGATTTATTGGCTCACTTGCCAATTCTTTCAGGATCTGTTGAGACATCTGTGCACAAATTATTATCAATCAGCACAGATTCCACAGTAGTTTCAACTCTTAACCCATGCATTTCTTCTTTCCCGACGGATATTATTCATCCGTCGGTTAGTGATTGTATCCCAAGGGATGTGCTTAACAGCAATCATCCGTCGGCTACTTTAACTACTACACAAGCTGAAATCTCTACTGTTGTTACAAGTGTAGATGAGTTAGTAGTAGTACAATCACTCCTATGATTGACGGAAGGGAGTGAAAAGAGTGAGAGGCTGAGTTGCTCTCAGGCAAAAGGAGAGGAAATGAGTGAACAATTACATGTTATTTCTTCAAGCATGGTAAAAGTGAGTGAAAGGAGTTCCGCCTTAGATGGTGAAGGTGAGGGTGGGAATCCAAGGGGAGACCTTGATGCAATAAAAGAGAGACAATGAGAGAAATGTAGGTACACAAGAAGTATGGGAGGAACCTATTGCAAGTGAGTTAAGGGATGTCAGTGAAGCTGACACGAAACAGCTAATTCAGCAAGAATATCAAGCTCTATTAGACTCTGTTTCTTTTGATGCTGAGACATTTACTCACCCTAACCCAACCTTTCAAATCTTGGCTGGGCAGGGCAATGAGGAAGCTAAAAGATCTCTTAATCTGGTGCACACCACAGCTTCAATGCAAAGGGCTAATGATGCTCTATCCACCTTGCCTACTAAATCTGGTGCAGATTCAGACTCTTTCAATGAGGAATTTGGAGATGAAGATGATGAAGACAATGAAGGAGAGGATGTAATGGATGTAGGGGGAGAAGCTGGCTCTAGCAGGAGTACTCAAAATCCTTCATGGTTGTACAATAAGGACTGCAACCATCACCACTTCAATACAACTCTAATGTCTCAAGTCATGCAAACTACAACTGCCATTCAGGCAACTACATATCCAAATATCAAACATTTGCTTGAAGCACATCTCAATTCACTCCAGCTACATCAAATCTCCAACCTCAAACATACTCAAGAGGTAGAAGCTCTCAAGGACTCTATTGCCTATATGAAGAAAGATGTGCATGATGGGTTGGAACTGAAACTCCCTGCCATCACAATGATGGATCTCAACAACAGGCTCAAGAAAGAATCAGACACCAACCTCAAGCTTGACACCATGAATAGAAGAATTCTAGACATGGAGAGTGAACTCACCAAGATCAGGCTCAATCAAGCTTATCATACCACTCTTCTTCAAACCATTGTGGCTGTAGTTGCACCTAAATCTGCTCTGCTTGATGCTAACAAAAAGGGGGAGAAAGATATAACAACCTCCTCGGTGAGCCAAGGTAAAGATGATATTGTTAGTAAGGGGGAGAAAGTGCGGCACATCAATGTCAGCAAAGTGCTAACTTCAACACTCACTTTCTCAAAACCTCCAGTAATGGATAACATAGACCTGATCAACTCCAAAGCTGCTGAGCTTAATGATAAATGGGAGGAGTTTGACAAAAAGATTGAGCAGAAGTTTGGACAAAAGGAGAAGCCAGACAAGACTTTTCATCACACTTCTTAAGTAAAGCAAATCTCTTTGAATGAAATGAGTCTGGGCAACTTGGAGAGAGGCCAATCCTTATACATCACTTCTCCAAAAGCAAACAAGGTCTTCAAGCTAAAAAGGAACTACCCTAAATCATCTGAAAAGAATCACTTGGATCTTGTATTTGAAACTCCAAGACCAGATGAGAAGAAGCTCCTGGCAAGATCTATTGCCTTCTACAAAGATCCAAGTTACTCTGTGCTCAAAAGAAGAATAGCAAAGATCTATATAAATGGAAAAGAAATATGTGTGGTGGATGGGCACCCACGGTTTGCTGAAGCCAAAAAGGAGGAAAATGAGAGGGTAAAACAAGAAAAGAAACAGGATGCTATTGATGCTAAAAAGCTCAAGCTAAAGAAAAAGCAAGAAACCATTGTGGCAAAATTCTAAACAGTGAAATCTGCAAATGAAGCTTCTGAAAAGCAATCCTTGCCAGCTGAAAATCAAGAACCTAAAGAGCAAGAGGAACCTCAACAGAAGAGAAGATACAGATACAAGCTGAAACCAAAGAGGAAGTTGGATTTCAGTGATGATGATGAAGATGAAAAGACAGTCACCCAGTCTACAACAACAACTCAAACTTCAATGCCCTCAAAAGCACCTGAAGAATTCAAGGTGGATCCCTCCAAGAATTTTCATGATGAGCCAATAATTCCTAAAGATGAGCCAATATACTAGGACAACTTGCCACTTCCTGAATTTAACCTACCAATCCTCAGCAAGAAAAGAAAAACAAAATGTAGAGCAATCAAGAAGGATAATCCAAGTAAACTTAGATCTAAAACCTGATCCAAACCTCAATCTTCAGTCAACAAGGGAGACTTGATGTTCATATGTGACATCAAAGAGTTCTCGAACATAAATATTTATATGGATGAACTGAAAGAGGTTAGAGCAATTGATGCACACAGGAATCTCCCTGAGAGACTTGTATTCAAATACGAAGGTGGAAAGGAAGTCATTTGGCCCCTTCACAGAATCCTCTAAGAAAGTTGCTCTATCCTGATGAAGATATTCTCATCCTTCAAGAAGAATTTTGGATTCAACATAGCAGCCAAAAGAATGGTGTTAAAGAAGATTGAAGAGATAAGGAGTGGTTGGAAAGCATCAGGTGCACTCCCAATAACATTGACAATCCCCTTCACAGGAAGTAGAGTGCATCTGAGGCCCTATTGGCTGATGGAATTCATGGATGACAAAGGTGTGAGAAGATTCTTCAGATTGGATGATCAATTGAGTATCTCCAGCAATAAGACTCTATTGGAAATGCAAGAAAAGCTGGATCTATCAAATGCTGAAGAATTTGAATTTCACAGACAACTTCAGAATCAGATAGAGGAGAACAACAGCAAGCTTGAAAGGAAATCAAGACATTCAAGAAGATAATTTATATCTGCTCAGTCTAGAGGAGCATCTTGAAAATGATTGTGAGAACTTTTTATTCACTTTACTTGCTTAAATTTCAATAAAATGTAGCACTTATCTGTTTTATATACTTTGATCAATTCTGTATGTTTAGGGGTGTTTTGTTATCATCAAGCATCTCTTAATTTATGGCTACAATTCTAATAGACATAAATTGGGGGATATTGTTAGGAATAAGTTGTGTTCTTGATGATAAGTCAAACAAAATACCTTAGTAGATTTAACTTAGTGAAATTGTAGCTCCCAACGGATGATCAATTCTAGTCCCGACGGATGATCTCTAAAACATCCATCAAGAGTGTAGCTTATGTAACAATAAGTTGTGTAGCACATTTCTGCAAGCAACATAGTCTTAGTGAGTTAGATTTTGTAGGACTCTTGAAGTCATATTGACTACTAGATTGATATGCAGAATAGGTCGATTAAATTGTAAATATAAGATGTCTTGTAATTTTGTGTAAATAAAATAGAGTCAAGTGACAAAAAGACTTCCGACAGATGATTCACAAAGACTCCCGACGGATGATCAAGAAGACTCCCGGCGGATGAACAACATAGTCCCGACGGATGATTATATTCAAAATAGCAATTGACAGTGACAACACAGTCACAGGTGTTGCGTGTTTGCAAATGGAATGCGGCAGCCTAATTACAAGGTTTAGAGAACAAAGAAACATTACCATTTCTATGTTATTATGAAGATATTCAAAGATACTGGAAAGAGTAGTGAAGAAACATGAGATTAGACTAGAAGCTATATTTTGTTTTATTAGTTTGTCTTTTATCATGTAACTTGGTGATATATAAACCAAGAGAAGCAAGTTGAATAATTATCAATTCACACAAGCAGAAGATTTATTCCTTTGTAAGTTGTTCAACTTGTAAGCAGCTGTGTGCATATTGCATCACAGAGTTCTTGATAATATATATATCTCTTTGGTGGATAAGTTCAATCCACCAGAAAGTTTTTAAATACTTGTTATTTAAATTCTTTGTGTTTGATTTTAATTCAACCTTATTCCGAACAATTGCAAAATCAACACAGTCATATATAGCCTCAAGAATTGAGTTTGAAAAAGATTCCAAATTAGTCTAAACTATATTTTAACCCCCCTTGTGTAATTTACTTGTTAGATTGTTAGGGAATAACAAATATGTATTTATATTAATATGTTACCTTAATTAAAAAGATTTACATTCTACATTATAAAAATTAACTATAGAACTTCCTTTTTCATTTATCAATCTAAATTAACATCATGATTTATCATATCTCCATTTTAGCATCTTTGTACAAATCAGCCATTAACAAATGAAAAAACTTTTTCATTTATTAGAAGATTTAATTAACAATATTTACTCTCAACTTTACATTGTTAATGTTATCAATTAATTTACATTTAATGATTCTCTTTAATCTCATTTAACTAGTCCATTATTTACATTTCTACAAAAATATGCATTAGATTAGTGATTTCCATTTTTATTAATATTCTTAATATAATTTTAATTACATGGTTCAAACCTTTATTAATTTGCTCATGTAACATAATTTATGTTTAAAATCTTTCCATTCTATTTAAATATTTATAAAATCTGAATTTTTTTTCTTTAAAATCATTTAGAACCACAATATCTAAAAGTTAAAATGAAATTTATTTAAATTCTTAAACATTTGGATTCTCTTAAATATTACAAGAATTCAAAATTACATAATCTTAAATTTACAAACAATCTTAAAATATTTGTTTATATAATCTAAAATTTTATATAATTTTAGTAAAATCTTAATATAATCTTAAATTGTTAATAGAATCTTAATATAATCATAAATTGTTAATAGAATCTTAATATAATCTAAATTCCTAGTAGAATCTCAATATAATCTTTGAAATTTTTTAATATAATCTTAAATTCGAAATAGAATTTTAATGATATTTTTTATTAATACAAAATTTTTTATAAAAAATAAGATAAATATTGGTAAAATTTAAAAATAATTAATAGAATCTTGTAGTTCATTTAGTACAATTTAAAATTCCATTTTTAAGTATTAAGTATATAAAATAGTTTATGCCTCCATTTTTAAGCATTAAGTATTTAAAATTCCTTTTTAAAGTATTAAGTATATAAAATAATTTAAGATTATATTAAAGTTTGCTCAATCATTAAGAGAATTTTTTAAAATATGCTTCAAAACTAGTTCATTATATTTTTTAAAATATGCTCAAATACTTAGAGAATTTTTAGAGACCTACAAATTTATTAATATTTCTTTAAAAATATGTTCAAATTCTTACTCCCATTAAGATTCATTAATATCCTTTTAGAGACATACTAATTTTGTTAAGATTCGTTTAAAATATGCTCATGTATTTAAATTATTTTATTTGTTTTTACAAATTTTAAGTTCTAACTAAATTTTTTAAAATAATTTTAAAATTATTATGAAATATTTTCCACAAGAATATTCTCTTAACACACGACAAATTCAATAAAAAATTTTAAAGTATGCTTAATTATTTAGAGAATCTTTTAATATATGCTCAAATACTAGTTCATTAATATTGCTTTAAATATTTTCAAATACTTAGAGAATCTTTCAAAAACATACTAATTAATTAAAATTCTTTCAAAATATACTCAAATTCTTTTAAGATACGAATTCATTAAGATCCTCTAATACTAATTCACTATGAATTTTTTTGAATATGCTCAAATATCTAGAGAATCTTACATGTTTTTACACAAATTAGGCTGTAATTATTTTCTAAACAAATTTAAAATATTGTAAAATATTTGATAAAAGGTTAACATTGTTTAAAATACTAATGTGCAAGTGTACACAGTTGCAAATAAGTAATACCATAGTAAATATTAGATATCGTTACTCAAAAGATTGTACATTCGTGTAAATTATAAATAATATCTGACGCTATCGAGCAAAAAAATTATTTGAAAGGTTTTTAACTAAACTAATCAAAAGAACTAATTAACTAGCTAATAATATGGAAAATAGATATTTATAAGTTTTTTTTTCCAAAGATATGTTCATGTCTGTAATAAAGATAAATCAGTATAATACGGTAGGATCACATCTCACTGACTGTTTACGGAATAAAAACTAGAATGTGTTAGTATTTAATGCTAGGTTGGTGAACTTCGAGCTTTAATGGCTTCTCTTGCGTTCAGGACTAGCAATCCTTACAAGATGCCTACGTATCTCTATGTTATAGAGAATCAAGCCAAAAACGTAGTTCTACTTTGAGGGGTAGAGCCCTTTAAATAGAGAAGAGTCTAGGGTTAGACTTGTGTTAGGAGACTTGGTGGACAAGTTTTCAACTTACATGAGAACTAGGAGTCCTTGACTTGGATGAGAACTAGGAGTCCCATGAGGGAAGGAACTCTATAACCTTCTACATAGGACTTTGAGTCCATTTAGAACACATTCTCTGCTCTTCTTCCAGCCGTATTGGTCCTAGTCCGTGAACAACTCATGTTCGTGGACTTGGACGACCTCTGCTGTGGGTCTTGGTTGTATGGGCCGTCATGGGCCTATTACGAAGGTTGGACCAGACAGGCCTGTTATGAAGCTTGGACCAGACAGGTCTGTCCTGAACTTTATACAAGAAGCCCAAGTGCATTTAATGCGGCAATTAATGTATCTTTAGGATGTATTTTCTATCCATGTCATATGCCCCCAACTTCCGTGAATACTGCTCGAGTTTTCGTGGAAGTTATAATGGTCTATTCGTGACTCGGGGTACTTTTGGCCCTTCTCGGGTATCGGCCCTTCTCGGGTATCGCCGCGTTATCGTAAACTGTGGAGCGACCTACACATTTACAACGACTTATTAGTGTGAGTATACACACTTAAGGCCCCCGTAGAGGCTATTTGGATGGTGTTCAACACTAAACGGTCCTAATTGGGACTAAAAAATGAGCGTTTATCACCCTTTAACCTTCGTCAAGGTTAATTATAGGATGAAAGCTGCTAATTGGCCCTAATCAGGGGTACTTTCCATGTATAAGCTGCTAATTAGGCTTAAAAAGCCTAGTTTTGAGCTAGAATGCACTATTTGGCCTTAATCGAGGCTAATCTGCACTGATCGGGGCTAATCAGGACTAATTAGCATGCACAAGACACTAATTATCCCTAATTCACACTAATCACAAGAGTGAATAGGTTAAACAACCCTAATCTGGGCTAATTTCATCACGTGAATCACTAGTCAACCTTAATTCGGGTCAATTACGCTTATTATACAATAATCGACCCTAATCTAGGCTTAATTTCACTAATCGGCCCTAATCTTGGCTTAATCTTAAAATTCTGAAAATTTAAAACAATTCAAAATTTTCTGATTTTTTTCCAATTTTCCGAAAATTTTCAAAAGGGGGTCGTCGGGGTCGAGGAGGGTAGCAGACCCTCCTGCAGCAGGAGGCTCTGCTCGGTCTCTTGCTCCCTATTGTGGGCTGCTCGGCCACTTGGAGAAGGACCTCCTGCAGGCTGACAAAGAGGTTGCCCAAGGGGAGGTTGCCCAGGGGGTGCCTGGCCCTAATTTTTTTTTGAACTCCTCTCTAAGAGTCCAAGGTTTCTACTTACATTCTCATACACTTGTTGCTCTTGGTTGTCCATGGAATTAATTTCATGGTTGCCTTTGAGTTCCTCATGGCTCTACTACGGCTGCTTCAACAAACATTCTGTACTCATCCTGGTGGACGTTCTGTACTCGTTTTTGCTGAACGCTCTGTGTTCAATTGAACTTGTCCTTATAAGAAGTCTTATACTCCATTGAATTTGTCCAAACCTCCTTCGTAGGATGTTCTATCCTCCAACAAACTCGTTCTCGTGGACGTTCTAGTATTTACGAAACTTGGTTTTGCTGAGAGTTATCCTTTTTGAGAATTTTTTACAAGACTCCTTAAGAGGGTCTCCAGATCAACTTTTGAGGGCCTCATAGCTCTCCTACATGAGTTTCTAGTTGGCTAAAAGGGCTCCACTTGTGACTAGTCAGCCGGGAGTTCCCCACACATAAGTTATGGCCATCACGGCTCTCCTACAGAGGCTCCGGGTCGGCTGTATGCCCTTTATTTATGGGTTGGTCGGCCGAGATGTCCCGCACACAAGTTGTGGCCATCACGGCTCTCGTACAGAGGCTCCTGGCCGACCGTATGCCCTTCATATATGGGCTGGTCAGGCAGGAGTGCCTCGGACACAAGTTATGGTTATCACGGCTCTCGTACAAAGGCTCCTGATTGGCCGTATGCCCTTCATTTGTGGGTTGGTCGGCCGGGAGTGCCCCGCACATAAGTTGTGGCCGTCACGGCTCTCGTACAGAGGCTCCTGGTGGGCAATATGCCCTTCATATATGGTCTGGTCGGCCGGGAGTGCCCCCACACAAGTTGTGGCCGTCACGGCTCTCGTACAGAGGCTCTTGGTCGGCCGTATGCCCTTTACATGTGGAATGGTTGGCCGAGAGTACCCGTACGTAAGTTGTGGCCGTCACGGCTCTCCTACAGAGGCTCCTGGTTGGCCGTATGCCCTTTATATGTGGGCTGGTCGGACGGGAGTGCCCTGCAGGCAAGTTGTGGCCGTCATGGCTCTCTTACAGAGGCTCCTGGTCGGCCATATGCCCTTCATATATGGGCTGGTCGGACGGGAGTGCCCCGCAGGTAAGTTATGGCCGTCATGGCTCTCCTGCAGAGTAATTTGGTTCGTGAGAAGGAGAACATTCTGTTCTCATGTTCGTGAGTTCAGCTGAAAAGCTAATCTTGCCTTAATATTTACAAACCTTTGATAATCATGGTGATTAGTATAATCACCTCTTGGTTAAGATTAGTGACTTGTATTTAGTTACAGCCAGGCATTTCTCAAAGGACTGATACGATAAGCGACGTCCTGCATCGCTTTTTTGTTTATTATGTCGTCTTTTCTTATTTCTTAATCTTTCTTCTTCACCATTTTTGGTGTTCTTTTGGGGAGGAACCTGCTAGCGCAAACTCGGCAAACTTATGACATGTTGTGGCAGGTGACCATTTTCCCTGTAAAAGAATATGAGAAGTGCTCATTTTCATTCATAACTTCATTTCTCAACTTCTCAAGTTCTTAAAATCTATCAAGATTCTATCCTTTTCCAAGTTCTTCAAGAATGTCAAGTGGACAAGGTCCTAACAAGTCCTCCTTCTCTCAGAAGGAAGCTCTTCACAAGAGGTCTACTCTTCGCTCCCAACAAGGTATAGCTCTTGTCTCTCCCTTCTCCATTAATCGTTGTTCAAATAGTTTGAAGAGTATGTTAGAAAAAATAGCGGACGAGTACCCTAGTATTGTCCATTTTGATGTATTTCACCATTGGAGTATGCTCTGTGATAAAGACGTTGAAGAAATTCAGTCGACCTACTCCTGGCCCGACTGTTTGAGGATTCGTAAAGCCAAGCCTAGCGAGAGGGCATGTAACCTCTGCCATCAAAGGATATTTGTATTCAAGTTGCCCTTAATTACGGGCTGCGGTTTCCCCTAATTCCATTCATTCCGAGGCTTCTGGCCGAGCTGAAGGTTCATCCGTGCTAGCTCTACCCCAACGGGTGGGCTTTCATAATTTAGTTCATAGTGAGATGCCACGACTTGGGCATCCCTTTGAGCGTGACAATGTTTCGGAGTATTTTCATGATGAAAGTTTCTCCCTTGAACAGACCCGGTTGGATTGTTATACAACAAAGGGCCCAAGTTCCTCACATGGTGAATACCAGTTCTTTGAATGATTCAAACCATAGTTGGAACAAGAAATTTTTAGTTGTTGAATGGAAAGGTGGAGACTGGGGGACGTACTTCAGACGTGACTTTAGTAGTCCGGTCGATAGCTCTCACTTCATTCTCAATCTCTCGGATGCCGAGCTCTTAGCCTGAGACCTTCTTATCAGTGACGACGGGAGTACTCCATACTGGGAGTTCGTAACGGAAGTCAAGCTTGTTGAGGCTGGCCTTAGCAGTCTCTCTATAGAGGGTATTTATTTTCGTTTCTCCTTAACCTTGTATAAGTTTATTCTTATGTTTGTTTCCTCTTCTTCTTATTTCAACTGTTGAGGCTCTCGACGCCAATGCCCACACAAGTGATGTTGTTACAACCAGGATGGAAAGAGATGCGGTTAAGAAGTCCAACCACATTCCTAAAGTGCCTGCCTTTCTTGAGGCGTCGGGATCTGGCCAGAAAAGGTCTAAGGATTTTGACGGGAACGCCAGGACCCCCTTCGAGCCTCCATGGGTATTTCCATCAATGACTCCGAACTTGGCAACCCGGGCCTTGTGCTTGAGTGGTCGAAGAACTGTATCACTCCTCCCGACCTCTTGTTCGTCTCTTCCGGTGAGAAGCTCCTCGAAGCCGAGATGCTGGGGGCTCAAGACCTGTATCAAATATGCCTTTCCTCGTTATACATTTCCATTCAAGTGTCTTTTCCTTAGAACTTAGAAAATGTTATATGAACTACTTCTCGGGGGCTCAGCCCTTCTTAATTAAGCATTTTATAACTCTATTCATGTTTTCTCTTTCAAACCAATGCCTATTTTGCAGCGTCCTCTACTTAAACTGTCAAGGTGAGAAGCGACTATGCTTCCCTTCAGACTTCCATTAACAAGATGACTATCTCCTCGGAGGAATGGGAGTCCAAAGCTCACGAAGCAGAAGGCAAGCTTGTTGCCTCAGAAAAAAGGTATGCCAGGTCGGAGGATAAAAGGAAGAAGGAGTTGAAGGACCTCAGGGACTCATACCATCAATCTTTGTCCTTCATGAAAATGATGGATGAGCATGATGATAAGATGCGGCATGTTAATCTCGCTCTCGACTGGAAAAAGGGTGTTTCCAATGCTCATGACATGTTCCCCGATGCGGTCGATCCAAGCCTCATGTCATTCCCTTGGGCATTACCCATGATTGATCAATCAGGGTAGGCTTCCGGCTCCGTGCCCTCGACTCCCCGAGCGGGATCTCGGTCGAGCTCCAGCAATAGGAGTTCCGGTTCAAAAGCTAGTGCCCCATCGGGCAGAAGTCAAGGGCAGCCCTTCGCGGGAAGATAAGGGAGCCGATCTCAGGAAGGAGCAGCTCATGGTCAAATGAGGGAGGGGATTCCTATGACGAGTGATTTATGTGGCCTTACATGGATTCAGTGGCCTCTTGTGGCTATATTTTCAAAACTTATTTATTCGAACCTTATTAATTGTAACCTATTTGTCCTTCAGGCCTTTAACTCATGATCCTTCGGGATATTTATCTATGCAATTCATTTTAATTTCATGTCATACTTGTCTTTTGTTTTCAGTATTTGGTCCTTCGGGACTTGCATACTTTAGATGCTCGTACTTAAATAAGTTGCTAGACAAGATGATAGAAATAAACTTGCATAAATAGATAATATCTCTGAAAAATGGGTTCAAACCTTAGAATATATGGTTTCATCGACCTTATTTATAAACTTAATACTAATTACTAGGAACATATATTGAATGCTTTAAACATAATAAACCTTCAGGTTTGAAGCATGCCAAGTGCGAGGCACTTCATCACCATTCAGGGTTTCTAACTTGTAGGATCCTCGTCCCAATGTCTTCATGTCCTTATAAGGGCCTTCCCAGTTAAGGGCTAACTTGCCCTTCTCCCCGACCCCTGATGCCTCAATATTCCTTAAAACCAAGTCTCCTTGTTGGAAGAGCCTTTCCTTAACCCTTCTATTGTAATAGAGGGAGGCTCTTCGCTGATGCTCTGTATTATGGGCATTGGCTTTATCTCTGACCTCGTCAATAAGATTGAGAGAAGCCTCATGCCTTCTTCATTAGTTTTTGGTTCATAAGCTTCGACCTAGGGAGATCCATGTGTGATCTCAAGGGGCACCACTGTCGCGGCTCCGTAAGCCAGCATGAATGGGGTAGCTTCAGTTGTCACTTTGAAGGTGGTACGATATGCCCATAGTATAGGCAGCAACTCATCCACCCAAGTGTTTCTCGAGCATTCGAACCTCTTCTTAAGTCCATCAAGGATAATTCTGTTAGCAACTTCCACTTTCCCATTTTCCTGTGGGTGTGCAATCGAGGAGAAGCGAAGTTCTATGCTATTATCATCGCTGTACTCCCAGAATTCTGCATTATCAAATTGCTTCCCATTATACATGACAAGGATGCGTGGGATTCCAAATCGGCATATCACATTCTCCTAGAAAAATTGGGAGATTTGCTTGGTGGTTATCTTGGCAAGTTCTTTAGCCTCAATCCACTTTGTAAAGTAGTCTATGGTTACCACAATCAACTTCCTCTGTCCCGATGTTACAGGAAATGGTCCAAGTATGTCCATTCCCCACATTGCAAAAGGGATGGTTGTGTTGATTGATGTAAGCCTCTTTGGGGAGTTTTCTTACTACTGGTGCGTGCCTCTGGCACCTGTGGCATTTCTTCACATAAGCCTTTGCATCAGCTAGCATAATTGGCCAGTAGAATCCTAATCGAGTTATCTTGTGAGCGAGGGACCTGCCCCCCCAAATGTTGCCCACAAATTCCCTCATGGGCTT
Source organism: Apium graveolens (assembly GCF_009905375.1). NCBI lineage: Eukaryota > Viridiplantae > Streptophyta > Magnoliopsida > Apiales > Apiaceae > Apium > Apium graveolens. The sequence continues at coordinate 1,696,258 of NC_133647.1, read as the reverse complement.
CTTTGAGTGCCTCCTCTGCTTCAAGAGGTCTTAGGCACTTCAGGTACGGGATAACAAAGGACCTTTTATAGAGAAGGCCTTCAATCAACGAATATCTCAATGCTCTAACTAACAGCTTGCGTGCCTCCTGGGCATCATTGGGGAGCCACCTAGTTTCTAAGTGAGTCTTGATCGGGTCTATCCAACAGCTTGTCACAACAACCAGTGCTATCAGATTTATGACATGAATAGTAGGGGTCTTCAAGACCTGGAAGTAGATACTTCTCGGGTAGTTCTCGATTTCAGATGAGGCAAACTGAGACAAGGCATCTGCCGTGGTGTTCTCCTCTCTCGGAACATGTTCTGCATACCATCCATCGAACTGAGTTAGTATTCCCTTTACTACTCTTAGGTACTTGGCCATAGTATCATCTTTAGCCTCAATCTCTCCAATGACTTGAGCAATAATAAGTCTCGAGTCTCCACATCTCTTTAAGTTTTTGGCCCTTACGGCTCTAGCCAAGCCTAAGCCGGCTATCAATGCTTCGTATTCTCCTTCGTTATTCATAGCTGGGAAGTCCAACTTCAAAGCATACTCAATCAGAAACCTATCAGGGCTTTGCAAGACTAGGCCTGCACCACTAGATTTTGTTTTGGACGCACCGTCAAAATGGAGAACCCAATATTCTTTCAAGGTTATCTCTTCATCCATCTCTTTCTCTCCTTCTTCCGGGGTTATTATCTCTATCCCCCCGACTTCTTGGTCGTTAATGGTGCACTCCACCACGAAGTCTGCTAAGGCCTAAGCCTTGATGGTCGTACGAGGCTTGTACTTGATATAAAATTCTCCTAACTCAATTGCCCACTTGATGAGCCTTCCACTGGCCTTCGGGCTATGAAGAATGTTTCTCAGGGATTAGTCTGTCAGGATTTCAATATTGTGAGCCTGGAAGTATGGTCTTAACTTCCTCGAGGCTGTGATGAGAGCAAGTGCGAACTTCTCCATGCTGGAGAAATTCAACTCTTCTCCATGGAGCACCTTGCTTACATAGTATACAGGTTTCTGGAACTTTTGTTCTTCCTTTACGCGGACTGCACTTACGGCTTATTTGGATACCGTGAGGTACAGATAAAGGATGTCCACCGGACTTGGTTTGGCCAACAACGGGGCTTCAGTCATGTACTTCATTAGATATTCAAAGGCCTCTTGGATTTCAGCTGTCCATTCAAAATTCTTCACCTTCTTAAGGGTTTTGAAAAACGGCAGGAACTTGTCCCCAGACTTGGAGATGAACCTCCCTAGAGATGCGATCCTTCTTGTCAGCTTATGAACATCCTTGATGGAGCATAATGGCTCCATGTGTGATCTTATCAGGGTTGGCCACTATTCCCCTCTTAGAGACCATGTGCCCCAAAAAATTTCTAGACCCAACACCAAAATCACACTTGGCTATGTTTAGCATCATTTTGTGGTGACTTAGCACTTCAAATGCCTCTCTGAGGTGACTAATATGATCGGCCCTGCTTAGGCTTTTGACTAACTTATCATCGACATAGACCTCCATGGTCTTCCTAATTAGATGGGCAAATTTCTTGTTTACCAGTCTTTGGTAAGTAGCTCCTGCATTCTAAAGTCCAAAATCCATAACAAGATAACAAAATACGCCAAAGTCAGTTATGAAAGATACCTTAGGGGTGTCATCCTTATGCATTCTTATCTGATTGTAACCGCTAAAACCATTCATAAAGCTTAACATCTCGTGTCCAGCACTGGCATCGATCAGGGTATCAATCTTTGGTAGGGGGTAGCAGTCCTTGGGACAAGCATTATTCAATTTAGTGAAGTCAATACACATCCTCCACTTTCCATTGTTCTTCTTAACCATTATAGGGTTAGCCAACCACTCAGGGAACTACACTTCTTCAATGAATCCAGCTTCTCAAAGCTTCTCGACCTCCTGCTTAATGGCTTCCAGTCTACCCCAATGGGTGGGCTTTCATAATTTTGTTCATAGTGAGATGCCACAACTTGGGCATCCCTCTGAGCGTGATAATGTTTTGGAGTATTTTCATGATGAAAGCTTATCCCTTGAATAGACCCGATTGGATTCTGATACAACACAGGGCCCAAGTTCCTCACACGGTGACTACCAGTTCTTTGAATGATTCAAACCATAGTTGGAACAAGAAATTTGTAGTTGTTGAATGGAAAGGTGGAGACCGGGGGATGTATTTCAGACGTGACTTTAGTAGTATGATCGATAGCTCTCACTTCATTCTCAATCTCTCGGATGCCGAGCTCTTAGCCCGATACCTTCTTATCAGTGACGATGGGAGTACTCCTTTCTGGGAGTTCGTAACGTAAGTCAAGCTTACTGAGGCTAACCTCAGCAGTCTCTATAAAGGGTATTTATTTTCGTTTCTCCTTAACCTTGTACAAGTTTATTCTTAATTCTGTTTCCTCTTCTTTTTATTTCAGTTGCTGAGGCTCTCGACGCCAATGGCCATACAAATGATGCTGTTATGAGCACGATGGCAAGAGATGCGGTTAAGAAGTCCAGTCGCATTCCTAAAGTGCCTTCCTTTTTTGAGGCGTCGGGATCTGGCCAGAAAAGGTGTAAGGATTTTTAAGGGAATGCCATGACCCCCTTCGAGCCTCCATGGGGTATTTCCACCAACGACTCCATACTTGGAAACCCGGGCCTTGCGCTCGAGTGGTCGAAGAACTGTATCATTCCTCCCGACCTCTTGTTCATCTCTTCCGATGAGAAGCTTCTCGAAACCGAGATGCTGGAGGCTCAAGCCCTGTATCAGGTATGTCTTTCCTTGTTATACATTTCCATTCAAGTATCTTTTCCTTAGAACTTAGAAAATGTTATATGAACTACTTCTCGGGGGATCGGCCTTTCTGACTTAAGCATTTTATAACTCTATTCATGATTTCTCTTTCAGGCCAATGCCTATTTTGCAACGTCCTCTACACAATTTGTCAAGATAGAAGCGACTATGCTTCCCGTCAGACTTCCATGAACAAGATGACTATCTTCTCGGAGCAATGGGAGTCCAAAGTTCACGAAGCAGAGGGCAAGCTTGCTTCCTCGGGAAGGAGGTACGCCAGGTCGGAGGATAAAAGGGAGAAGGAGTGGAAGGACCTCAGGGACTCATACCATCAATCTTCGTCCTTCATAAAAATGATGGATGAGCATGATGATAAGATACGACTTGTTAATCTCGCTCTTGGCTGGAAAAGGGGTATTTCCGATGATCATGGCATGTTCCCCGATGCGGTTGATCTAAGCCTCTTGTCATGCCCTTGGGCGTTACACATGGTTGATCAATCAGGGCAGGCTTCCGGCTCCCTGCCCTCGACTCCCCGCGCGGGATCTTTGTCGAGCTCCAGCAATAGGAGTTCCGGTTCAAAATCTAGTGCCTCATCGGGCAGTCCCAAGTCAAGGGCGGCCCTTCGCGGGAAGATAAGGGAGCCGATCTCAGGAAGGAGCAGCTCAGGGTCAGATGAGGGAGGGGATTCTTCTGATGAGTGATTTGTGTGGCCTTGCATGGCTTCAGTGCCCTCTTGTGGCTATATTTTCAAAACTTATTTATTCGAACCTTATTAATTGTAACCTATTGGTCCTTCAGGGCTTTAACTCATGATCCTTCGGGATCTTTATCTATGCATTTCATTTTAATTTCATGTCATACTTGTCTTTTTTTTCAGCATTTGGTCCTTCAGGACTTGCATACTTTTGATGCTCATACTTAAATAAATTGCTAGACAAGATGATAGAAATAAACTTACATAAATAGATAATATCTCTGAGAAGTGGGTTCAACCCTTAAAATAGATGGTTTCATCGACCTTATTTATAAACTTAATACTAAGTTCTAGGAATATGTATTGAATGCCTTAAACATAATAAACCTTCAGGTTTTAAGCATGCCAAGTTCGAGGCACTTCATCACCATTTAGGGTTTCTAACTTGTAGGATCCTCGTCCCGATGTCTTCCTGACCTTATAAGGGTCATCCCAGTTAGGGGCTAACTTGCCTTTCTTCCCGACTCCTGATGCCTCAATCTTCCTTAAAACCAAGTCTCCTTGTTGGAAGAACCTTTCTTTAACCCTTCAATTGTAATAGAAGGAGGCTCTTCGCTGATGCTCTGCATTATGGGTATTGGCCTTATCTCTGACCTCGTCAATGAGATCGAGAGCGAGCCTCCTGCCTTCTTCATTAGTTTCTGGTTCATAACCTTCGACCCTAGGGGATCCATGTATGGTTTTAAGGGGCACCACTGCCTCGGCTCCGTAAGCCAGCATGAATGGGGTAGCTTCAGTGGTCACTTTCAGGTGGTACGATATGCCCATAGTTTAGGCAGCAACTCATCCACCCAAGTGTTTCTCGAGCGTTCGAACCTCTTCTTAAGTCCATCAAGGTTAATTCTGTTAGCAACTTCCGCTTTCCCGTTTTCCTGTGGGTGTGCAATCGAGGTGAGGCAAAGTTCTATGCTATTATTATCGCAGTACTCCCTGAATTCTGCATTATCAAATTGCTTCCCATTGTCCGTGATAAGGATGCATGGTATTCCAAATCGACATATCATATCCTCCCAGAAGAATTGTGGGATTACTTTATGGTTATCTTGGCAAGTGCTTTACCCTCAATCCACTTCGTAAAGTAGTCTATGGCTACCACAATAAACTTCCTCTATTCCGATGCTATAGGAAATGGTCCAAATATGTCCATTCCCCATATTGCAAAAGAGATGGGTGTGCTGTTTGATGTAAGCCTCTCTGGGGGCTGTCGTACTACTGATACGTGCCTCTAGCACCTGTCGTATTTCTTCACAAAATCCTTTGCATCAGCTAGCATAGTTGGCCAGTAGAATCCCAATTGAGTTATCTTGTGAGCGAGGGCCCTGCCCCCCAAGTGTTGCCCATAAATTCCCTGATGGGCTTCTTTTAGTGCCTCCTCTGCTTCAAGAGGTCTTAGGCACTTCAGATACGGGATAAAAAATGACCTTTTATAGAGAAGGCCTTCAATCAACGAATATCTCAATGCTCTAACTGAAAGCTTGCATGCCTCCTGGGCATCATCGGGGAGCCACCCAGATTTTAAGTGGGTCTTGATCGGGTCTATCCAATAGCATGTCACACCAACCGGTGCTATCAGATTTATGACATGAATAGTAGGGGTCTTCAAGACCTGGAAATAGATACTTCTCGGGTAGTTCTCGATTTCAGATGAGGCGAACTGAGACAAAGCATCTTCCGTAGTGTTCTCCTCTCTCGGAACATGTTCTTGGTACCATTCATTGAATTGAGTTAGTATTCCCTTTACTACTCTTAGGTACTTGGCCATAGTATCATCTTTGGCCTCAAACTCTCCAGTGACTTGAGAAACTACAAGTCTCGAGTCTCCACATATCTTAAGGTTTTTGTCCTTCATGGCTCTAGCCATGCCTAAGCCGATTATCAATGCTTCGTATTCTGCTTCGTTATTCATAGTTGGGAAGTCCAACTTCAAACCATACTCAATCATAAACCCATCAGGGCTTTGCAAGGCCTGCACCACTAGATTTTGTTTTGGACGCTCCGTCAAAATGGAGAACCCAATATTCTTTCAAGGTCATCTCTTCATCCATCTCCTTTTCTCCTCCTTCCGGGGTTATTATCTCTTTCCCCTCTTTCCCCCCGACTTCTTGATCATTAATGGTGTATTCCACCACAAATTTTGCTAAGGCTTGAGCCTTGATGGTCATTCAAGGCTTGTACTTGATATCAAATTCACCTAACTCAGTTGCCCACTTGATGAGCCTTCCACGGGCCTTCGGGCTATGGAGAATGTTTCTCAGGGGTTGGTCTGTTAGGACTTCGATCTTGTGAGCCTGGAAGTATGGTCTGAACTTCCTCGAGGTCGTGATGCGAGCAAGTGCAAACTTATCCATGGTGGAATAATTTAACTCTGCTCCATGAAGCACCTTGCTTACATAGTATACAGGTTTCTGGAACTTCTGTTCTTCCTTTATGAGGACTGCACTTATGGCTTGTTTGGATACCGTGAGGTACAGATAAAGAGTGTCCTTCGGACTTGGTTTGGCCAACAATGGGGCTTCAGTCATGTACTTCTTTAGCTATTCAAAGGCCTCTTAGCTTTCAGCTATCCATTCAAAATTCTTCACCTTCTTAAGGGTTTTGAAAAAGGGCAGGCACTTGTCCCCAGACTTGGTGATGAACCTCCCTAGAGATGCGATTCTTCCTATCATCTTCTGAACGTCTTTGATGGAGCGGGTTGGCTCCATGTCCAAGATAGCCTTGATCTTATCGGGGTTGGCCTCTATTCCCCTCTTAGAGACCATGTGACCCAAAAAATTTCTAGTCCCAACACCAAAAGCATACTTGGCTGAGTTTAACATCATCTTGTGGGGCCTCGACACTTCAATTGCCTCTTTGAGGTGACTAATATGATCATCCCTGCTTAAGCTTTTAACTAACATATCATCGACATAGACCTCCATGGTCTTCCCAATTAGATGGTCAAATATCTCGTTTACCAGTCTTTGGTAAGTAGCTCCTGCATTCTTAAGTCCTAAAGCCATAACAAGATAACAAAATATGCCAAAGTCAGTTATGAAAGATACCTTAGGGGTGTCATCCTTATGCATTCTTATCTAATTGTAACCGCTGAAGCCATCCATGAAGCTTAACATCTCATGTCCAGCAGTGGCATCGATCAGGGTATCAATCCTTGGTAGGGGGTAGCAGTCCTTGGGAAAAGCATCATTCGAGTCAGTGAAGTCAATACACATCCTCCACTTTCCATTGGCCTTCTTAACCATTACAGGGTTATCCAACCATTCAGGGAACTGCATTTCCTCAATGAATCCAGATTCTAAAAGCTTCTCGACCTCCTACTTAATGGCTTCCAGCCTATCAGGGGAGTAAGTTTTCTTCTTTTGATTTACAGCCTTTCGAGTTTGATCAACGTTAAGCTTATGAATTATGAGGTTAGGGTCGATCCCAGGCATATCAGCTGATGTCCAAGCAAACACATCACTGTTCTGCTGTAGGAAAGTTATTAATTGGCCCTTCAAGGGTTTGTCTAGAGATGCTCCAATATACGTGATCTTCTCCGGGTCTAAGGAGTCTAGGGGAATTGGGAGTAAATCCTCTGCTGGTTTTCCTCGAAGTTCTTCATTCTCTCGGACATCCATGTCCTCTATGGGGAGAACCTGCCCCCAATTCCATCGGACCTAAGTGCCGCAACATAGCAACTGCGGGCCACTTTCTGATCTCCTCTAGCCTCCCCGACACCATTCCTAGTTTGAAATTTCAGTACCATGTGGTAGGTAGAGGGAACGGACTTGAATGCAAGGATCCATGTCCTAACCATGATAGCATTATAAGTAGAGGCTGCCTTAACAACCTGAATATTTAACATCTGTGTGGCCTCCCTAGGCTCTTCTCCGATAGTTATGGGAAGTTATATTGCTCATTCGACTTTGTATTCTACGTGATTAAATCCGTAGATGGGTGCGTCCGATGGAGTTAGATGAGAATCATTGTAGCCCATCCTTATGAATGTGTCATAAAAAAGAATATCCATGGAGGCTACATTATCAACTAGGACTCTCATAACTGGACAATCCCCAATTATCAGAGTGATATCCAGAGGATCATCCTGAGGAAATTTCAAACCTTCAAGGTCTGGGTCGCCAAATTCTTGCGCCATCTATGACTTAGAACACTTAGATGGCTCTCCAACTATGCTTATTACCTCCCTCACATAAGCTTTTCAAGAGTTCCTTATAGTCCCAGCTGTTGTAGGTCCTCCACAGATTATGTTGATCACTGGCCCTCGGGGATGTGAGTTACGATCTCTGTCGTTATCCCTTCGATCATCATCTCTTCGATCATTATCTCTTTTCTGGCCTCCAGCCTCATCATCCTTGGTATAACATCCAAACTTTCCCCTTCGGATCAAGTACTCAATCTCGTCCTTGAGTTGCCTACAATCATCAGTATCATGACCAACATCTTTATGGTATCTACAATACCGACCTTTGTCTCTCTTCTCGGGGTCTCCTCTTAGTGGCTTCGGCCATTTGAACTCTTTATCTTTCTCAATTTCTATGAGGATTTGGTTCCTTTGAGCGTTTAATCTTGCATATTCAGCGAACCTTGGTTGCTGATTTTTCTTAGAAGAGGAGTCAGAACTTTTGCCAATCCTAGGATACGTATCCATGGCATCATACTCCTGATCCGTCTTCCTTTCCTTGTTTCCTACAGGCTCATTGCTCACAACTTTCTTCTTCATGCTCTCCACCACCTTGATATATTTTCCAGCTCTATCCTGAAGCTACAACATGCACTTAGGAGGGCGCTTTGCTAGGGACATCTTAAAGAACTCGTCTTCAGTCCCCTGCTGTAGGGCTATCATAGCTACCTTGTCATCAAGGTCCGGGACCTTCAAGACCTCTTTCGTGAATCTGTTCAGGTAGTCTCTAAGGGATTCCTTTGCTCCTTGGACTAGGCCAATAAGAGAAGCCGAACTCTTCTCATGTACTCTTCCACTAATGAATTTCTTGATGAAAGCTTGGCTTAAGTCTTTAAAAGATCCAATTGAGTTCGGGGGCAAGCGGTTGTACCATCGTTGAGCCATACCTGACAAGGTTTGAGGAAAGGCCCGACACTTAATAACATCGTTCACGGGCTGCGGTAACAGGGCGTTGGAGAATATCCTAACATGATTTGCTGGGCATTCATTATCCCGTTAGTGAAGGGTGGATTAGGATCATCAGGATCTCTTAGGGGCATTAGATCACTTGGATCAGCCCTTGAGGCAACCGCCCTTCTAGGTCTCGGACCATTCAGGTGTATTATGGGAGGAAGATATCTTTGCCTCATTATAGGTGGAGGCCGTGGTACTATCTGCAACTCCAAATCACGCTTCAACCTTTGAATCTCAGCTTTATGAGCCTTGATCCTATCTTGTACCTCTTGGGGTATCGCCCCTTGGATGCCCCTAGGCTGTTGATAGCCGCTAGGCATCGGCTCCTTATCAGGACGCCTTCTCCTCGGAGCCACTTCGTCCTCAGATGCATTAGAGTCTCTAGCTGAGTAGGGTCCAGAGAACTCTCGATCCTCAGGGATAGAATCCAAGCCATGAATATACTGGGGTGTTCGCCCTTTTGCTTCACTCCGATTAGAGTGCCCACTTCCTCCAGCCTCGGTGTATAGAGGCATCCCGTAAGGGGGGTTAGTGGTCACGATTGTCGAGTACTCATACCCAACGGGTTGAGAGTTCATAGGAGCATGTAGTTGCTGAAGTTGGGGATTCATCCCTCGAGGAGCTGGGGGATTTGTCCCTATTGGCAGATCTTGAGTTGGAGGATTTGTCCCTTGAGGGTGAGCCTCAGATGCCCCTACTGGAGTTCTGCCTTGAATGGAGGCATAAGTTGAGTGAGGTGGTATCTCCATCATAGATGCGATAGTTCACGGTGGAACAGGAGTGTTTGTTCCACTATTGTTTCTGCTCCGTGTGTTCACCATGGTTGTTGTTGTCTTTCCCACAGACGGCGCCAAATGTTGTGGAATAAAAACTAGAGTATGTTATTATTTAATGCTAGGGTTGGTGAGCTTTGAGCTTTAATGGCTGCTCTTGCTTTCGGGGCTATTGATCCTTGCAAGATGCCTACGTATCTCTATATTGTAGAAAATTAAGCCAAAAACGTAGTTCTAGGTTGAGGGGTAGAGCCCTTTAAATAGAGATTAGTCTAGGGTTAGACTTGTGTTAGGAGACTTGGTGGACAAGTGTGGCACCCTCCAAACCCGGGTCAGAAGTTTGGGGTCCACAATGCACACACACCATATATAAACCTGCTTATATAATAATAATATGAACAATGACCCTACTTATCATAACCACGGATCACAACATTTCAAAGTATGTCCACAAGCCATAACCTTATTATACAAACGTACCAAATCCCAAATTTATGTATCTTACAACTGATTATTCAAAACAGTCTTACAAACTTTTATTATGCTAAGAAAAACATCATTTTCTAGCTTATTCCATGTTAACTTGGGAACCTAGCTCGCGCACTTGTCTGGGGATTCTCGCTACCACCACTTTCCTTCTTCACTGGAAAAGAATATAAACAGATTCGCAAGAGTGAGCTAAGTAGCTCAGCAAGTCATAATGATAACACCGAGATTAAACAATGATCAACTGATATGATATTAGGAATCAAGTTTCTGTATAAGCAATGATTAGAATTGGATATTCATTTTCATTTTTAAAAACTAAGGTTAGCAGCTGATCAGTCACGCACTAATCCCGAGCAAGGCAAACAGCTCTGCTCTACGTACTGGATCCAAGGCACACATTGGCCTAATATGACCACGAATCTGGTCTATATTTAAAAACAATCCAATTCTATAATATCAACATGATAACAATATAAATCAATCAGCTAAACCATAAACAACATTTATCTCGAAGTATTAGGTATTTCATAATACCATTACGGTATAACAAGGTAAACATGAAGATTGACTTCCAATCAAGGGAAAGAATCAGAATGTAGAAGACCAAGGGTTCAATGGTTACAAAGATTGGCCTTCTGTCATACAAGGCATAAAGGGTCGTATGTTACACAATCTCCTATCAAGAATCAGTATATGGTAGATATGTATTTGTGGAGTAGTAACGTATATGTGTGGTTCGTATCCAAGAATTCAACAATCAATGGTTTACAAGACATCAGGCTTGCGGCTCAAGATCAATAAGAATCAAGGTTTAGGGTTAAGTGATTTAAAGTACTTGCAATATAGAATAAGGACTATTGGGAATAATTTCAACGTAATAAACAGAATTCAAAAGTATTTGAAATACATTACAAGAAAGATCAGAAGTACTTGCAATTATACTACAATAAAGTTCAAGGACACTTGCCTTATCAATCCGCGTTTACTTTACTAGCACTTATGAGTTGGTTCCCACTCACTGGCCACTTGTTTTCCCTTTCTACGTCTCTCTTCCTCTGTTAGACATCACATATACTTATCAATTCTACTTCTCATCTCATTCTATTCGATACAAGCTTCTAGCTACCCTTCGTTTCACCCAAATCCGACGAATGGATTAAAAGTTACAGTAAAAACAGTCAAACAATGCACGTACAATCATATTATACATCAATCAGATCACATATAGCACATAGCACATAAAGTATTCGATAAAATAAACTTCTCGAAGAAGATTTGAAGTTAAAATATTTTCCAGGTATTTAATACGTATTTTTGAACATTTTTCGGAATTAAAACAAGTCTCCGAATCATTTTATAATTAAATAACAAAGTTCAACTACTCAATTTCGAACTTAAAATCATTTAATAATAATTATTAAACCTCGAATATATTTTAGAATAATATTTTAAAGCTCGAAACTATTTTTCAAAAAATAATTTAATTAAATCTAATTAAATAATCAATTAAAATTAATTAATAACTAATCAAATCAATTATTCAATTTATAATTAAATTAATTTATTATTTAAATAATTAATTATCAATTACAAATTAATTAACTAAATAATTTAATTTAATTTCAAATTTAAAATGATCTCTAAAATTAAAAATATTGATTTTTGAAATTTAAAATAAATTAAAACAATTTTCTAAAAATAAAAAAAATGAAAATACAATTTTCGAAAATATTTAAAACATCAATCCTGTTTTTTAAAATTTTTAGATCTAAAATACAGGTTTTGCAAAGTCAGAAAAACCTCAGGGACCTTTCTGCATTTTTCCCTGTCTACTTCCTCGGTTGCCGGCGGCAGCCTTTGCCGGCGACTTCAAGTTTTTCCGGCCACTCGAATCAGCCCCGAAACGTATTGAAAGGTGCAGATTTATTGTTTAAGAAGTCCTGAATAAATCCCCATTCTCCAAATGCTCGGAAACCCAGCCAATCGCCGGGAAAAGTTCGATGAACTTTCCAACGCCGGCGAACGGCGATTTTCCGGCGAGGCTCGAATAGGGTTCTCCAAGAATCGTTTGTCGATTCTAAACACACCATTCGCTTCCTTTTTGAACAATCTACATATATGTGTGTTCAATTTCAAGCAATAACCCCTACAACTAAAATGCCTAAATTTCAATTGAAAAGATTCATGAACATAAACCCTAATTTTCATTTCCCAGAATCAAACATCAATTTGAACGTGTTATTGAACTCCAAATATGCAGTATAATATACCAAAATGACCAGAAAGAAAAGATCTACATGATTCAAGCATCAAATCACACAAACAATATCAAGAACAAAAGTTCCTATTTTAATTACTTAATAATTCGAATTAAAATAGTTAAATAACAAATTTACCTTAATTTCTAGGTTGAATTTGATGAAGGATTCGGATTCTAGATTTCAAGAGTTTCGATTTGATATGTAGAACGCTTGATTCTGAATTCGATAACGCTTTCGAATCCTCGTTTGATTATGAAGAATGCGATGTTTAATTAGGATTTTCTCTGTATTTTATTGGTTTCTACTGTTTGATTATGATTATACGAGTAAAATGAAATAAGAAATAGGCTGTTTATAGTTATGGAATATTACTACGCGTTGGATCATGTTGGATCGAGAAATAAATTACTTAACCGCAAAAAGATCCGATCGGATAACGTTTTGGATAAACATTATCCTGTTTTGGATAAACATCATCCTGTTTTGGATAAGTATCATCCTATTTTGAATAACTATTATAACTTTTGGATAATTATAAAGACGGGGCTTCTCATAAAACATTTTATACGAAGATAATGTTATCGAAATGATTATCGGATCGAAAATTTTGCGCCAGGCCGCGCACGGGTCAAACCGTAATCCGGATCGAAAAAGTCAAAACACGGAAAATGTCCTGAATTATCAGATTAGGTTAGAAAAGGAGTTTTTGGAAGAGTTTCGGGTTGTAAAAATGTAAAAGCGGTTGAGGTTGGATGATCCCCCGCTTTATAAAATAATTTTGTAATTATTCCGAAAATAATTAATAAATTCATAAATCAATATAAAATCATATAGGAGTCCAAAAATTTCCATAAAAATACCGTAATTATCTATATTTTATTCTGGACATAATCAAATTAACAAACCTATACTTTACCACATATAAACATCCACATATCAGCACCAATCATTAGATAATTCACCAAAAATCACATAATAATCATATAATAATTATTTATTGATAAAAACAATTACACGCTATATCCCGAATATTACATCCTTCCCCCTTAAAAGAATTCTGTCCTCAGAATCACCTATTAAACAACTGAGGGTACTTTGTTAGATAATGAATTACACACAGAGGGGGGTGAATGTGTTTTCGTGTTTTTATGCTTTTCTTGCTCCGTTTAGGATGGTGAACAAAGTAGATGATTTTGTAGATGAACAATGTTAATGCAAATTCAAACAAGATAATGCAGTTAACAACGATCTTTCAAAACTCACTTATTTTTGTATTAAAATTAAGAAAATCTTGCTACAAAATTTCTAGGCTCTTTTGTTTAAGAGCTTAGATTCTATCTTGAGAGAATACAAGATCTGATCTAAATTGTTACAACTAACCAAAGGACCAGTGTTAACTTTATAAGTCAGTTAACTTCTAGTTTACACAGTGTGCAATAGAAACTGCCTTTTTACTTTTTCTAAACTGTCACTTATCATTCTATAAATAGAAAAGTGAACCTTCCATTTATGGGTTAGCATATCTCTGCACACTGTGTTAATCTTGATCTCCTTTTGTCAGTTAAAATTTTCTATAGATCTTTGCACGCCTCAAGCTGCTTTTTGTAGACTTGTCAATCCAAGTGATTGGATCGTTTGTTGATTGATAATCTTGAATCTTGAATTGTTCTGTGATTTGTACTTTGAGACTTGTACTTTGGGTTCTTCAGTTTGAGCTTTATGTAGCCTGACATCTCGATAAGTAAAGAGACTTATCGAGATCTCTCATTTCCCATAAATTGATTGACTTGTAGAGATCTCTAGATTTCCATGAGGAGGTTGGCTTGTCGAGATCTCTGAGTTCTCTATCAGTACTTACCAAATTCCGTATTAGCACTTACCGAATTCTGTATCAGCACTTACTGAGTTCTCTATCAGCACTTCCTGAGTTCTCGATAAGTCATCCTGGAGTTCTCGAGTGACTTCTCTATAACACTAAATCTGAGCTTTGTAGAGATCCTGACTTAGAATATTTTTCCCAGAACAGATTTATTCAACTCCAAGCTTCTTCATAATTCTTCTGAGGCATGATCTTCTTGATCTTCTTCCAGAAAGAATCCTTAGGCGTGATACTGTTCACAGAAAAAGGTACTAGTCTGCTCCTTGGCTTTATTCAGACTTTAGTAGTTACAAGTACATCTTGCAAACTTAGATTATCATTCAACTTACTTAGAGCTGTCAATTATGACTTAGTCTTGTTATTGTACAGGCATGTCTTGCACAACAATCTCCCCCAATTTGTGAGAAGATTGCTTATCACAAATTCATGCCTGTTAACAAGACTAACCCCAAGCTTAAGATGAAGAATTCTACTGAGTCATATACACCGAACATTTGAGTCATATTCATGGGTTTTAGTGAAACACTTGATCTTCTTTTTCCTTTCTGGTAAGGTCCTTCAGGTAGACTAGAATTTCCAATTCTTCTACTATGGGTGTTCCTTTTAGAGCTTTCATAATTTTGCTCCTTTCAGCCAGGGAATATTGATGCAGTAGTTCAATCCTGAATCTTGACATTGTACCAGTATTGATAAAGAGAAATTGTCCATCTTTTGAGACTTTGCTCTTTCCTTGTGCCTTGAGAGCTTCTGATCTTTGAATGTATAGATCAATCTCTTCATCATGTTTCCTTTTCATTTCTTCAAAGTCATCCTTATTCTTTACTCTTCTTTCCTCCCTTATAAACAACCATTCAGCAAGAACTGATCTACATGCTCTTGTAGCAGTGTCCTTGTCCTTTAGTAAACTAATAACTCTTTTAAGTTCTGTTGGAGAGGGAGTATCCATTAGATTGCTTCTGAGAAGAGTGAAGGTTCCATCTTGAAAGTGGATTCTCACTTCTTTTAAAAAGACCACCCAGACTCTGACTATTTCCTCAGCCAGCTTTTGAAAGTAATTTTCATCTGAGCAACTCCAATTTAGAGGTAGAAAATCATCTTGTTTAAAACAATTCCAGATGGCCTTTTCTGTTTCTCCAACTCTTCTTGAGAGCCTTGCTTTCTTAGGTTTTCTTCCAACAGTTTTGAAGTGAATTTTGTGTGATGGTTTGGCAGAGGGCAAGGTTGAAATTTTCTTGAGAGATGTCTGGTTAGTGGTGATTGGAATCTTGAGGAAAGAGTTAGCGGTTTATTTGTATAAGAATTTGAGCTTAGGCTTTGAGGTTTGAGGAGGTTTGATGAAGGAGATTGTTGGCTTTAAGGATTGAGTTTATTTTGTTTTGATGTTTAGGGTTTGATCCTTGGGACCTGGGTCTTGATTCTTCTTCCTTCTCCTCTCATCAGCTTTCTTCTTGTCTCCATGTTGCCTCTTACCAGCATCCTTGTTTGATTTATCACTACTAGCTGCCTTTTTAGATTGACTTGGATTTGAGCCAGAGGGTTTTTGAGAATCTTGCATCTGCTCATCATCATCCAAGTCATCTTGTGAATCATTAAATTTGGTATAAGGCATCATAGACTGTTCATTTATGAGATACTTGTCAAGAATTTTGATCATCTGAATATCTTCACTTGTCTTGAACATCTTTGTCCTTAACTCGTTCGAAGTGTCATTATCAATCTCCTGTTTTTCTGAACGCAGTTTCTTGGAATTTTGAAGTGAATGAGTTTTTTGGTTCTTTCACAAACATAAGCTATTCCCTTGTAAGGATATAAATAAGCTTCAGGAAATGCTTCAATTTGTGCTTGTTCAAGTCCATTCAGGAGTTGAGTGTCTTATTTAATAACACTGCGAACACTGTCAATCAAGACATCTAGCTCTGATGCTCTTAGAGATTTTAGACTCGGAAAGGACACTTGCAAACATCTGTCTTGTCCTCCATCCTTGACGCTGACCACAATTTTCTTGTGCTCAATGTCGTTAACATTTATCACTACTGCTCTTACAAAATTAATATTCTTGGCCAGTGCTCTCTGATAGATGATGTAGTTTCTCTGAAGTGATTCCCTGAGTACTGCAAGAAGATCACTGAATTCTTTATCTAGAATTGATCCATGAGCAGCTTTAATCAGGTTATCATTTTCAGTTGTGAGCTTTGACTGGATGAAATTAATTTACCTTTGCCCTTATCCATAGATTGTTGAATCCTAGCTTCAATCTCCTCCTTAATCTTGGAAACAGGCATGACGAGGGGAGTGTTGATTTCCGGCCTTATGTGTTTAGGCAAGGATGGCCGTGGAATATCCAGTTTTCCCATGATAGCTCCCAAGGATATGGATTTTTGCATTTGAAGAACCTTGTGAGAGTCCACAAGGGATTGAATATCGGTCTGTTGACTTTGCACCAAGGTGGTGAGAGCATGCACCTGAGAACTCAGAGATGCATTGGATTTTTGGAGAGATGAGACTTGAGTTTGCAGTTATCATTTGATTGAGTGACCTGTTCTTAAACATTCTTGTGAATAGCCCAGAATGCGGTCTTAAGACTTTTGACTTCAGCTTCAATAGTTTCAAAGTTCATTCTTGCCATTTGATCAATTAGAAGTTGGAAGTTTGTGTTGATCTTGATTTGAGTAAGACTGAGTTCTTCTACTTTTTCTTTGATGAGCTTTCTAAGTCTGTCTTCTTGACCAGTGAACCTGATCTCTAGTTCTCTTCCAAAAAGATGGAAGGCCTTGAGTTGGGCTTTGGATACTTCATTCACAGCATCATACACCTCAGATGGGGTAAGAGCTTTAGAGTTGCTGCCTAGAATGGTTAAGTAATCCTCCCTAAATTTGGCGAGAACATCCTCCATCTCCAATTTATACTCTTTTCTAGCCAGACATCACAGTTAGCATCATTGTCAGCCTCATCTACAATCTTTGCTTGTTGGTCCTCCACATCTTCTTGATAAGATAGCATTATGGCTTGATAGTCTTGATTAGACATGTCTGATGTGAGTAGTTGCTGCGAAATTTGAGCAAGCCCAGAAAGTTGATCAACTCTAAAATCTTCAATAGTGGCAGTTTGAGTTTCAACTTCTTGTAGCCATGATGCAATGAGATGAGGTTGAGGGCTGATTTGTTTGAATTTTAGGATCTAAAGAACTAGGACCACATGTGACTTGAGTCACAGTTGAACTCACAGTTTGTACTGTGGTTTTGACAGGGTGTTGTTCCACACTGGTAGTGGGAACCTCCAATTGAATTGAAGGGGATTTGACTGTGCTACTATCATATGCAACAGCCTCAAACCCTTGTGTGTCTTGCACCACACTGTCACCTGAATATGCTATTCTTGTCTCTCCTATTACAGGGTCATTGACAATTTTACTCCTAGCATCAACTGCTGATGCAGTTTCAGCCCGGGTTGTGAGCGGAGTTGTTCTCTCATGAGGAACCTCCAATAGAATTGGAGGGGATTTAGATAGCTCCCTCTCAGGAGTACTACCCTCAAACCCTACTGTCTGTGAAGACAGATTTACACTTGAATGTGCATTTGTGAATTCCATGGGGTCTTTAGTGAAAACAGATGAATCCCCCATCTTTTTGATGGTGTCATCATGGTCTACCCCAGCTAATAGCCTCTCACCATCTAAGGGTGGTGTCTGGGTGGTGAGCACAGCTCCAGGAACCATGTCACTTGATTTTAGATGCGCCTGATGAGTATTTTCAGGTGCTGTATAGGAGGAAGAAATTTTAGAAATTAGAGAGATTTGATCAGATGTAATATCCCATGTTTTCAAATATTATTATTATAATTATTTGGCATTATTTATGTGAATTTTAGTGAATTATATGATAAGTGGAATTGATGTTTGGGTGTTTATATGTGATATTCTTTGAGTATTTTAATTTTTATATGTCCAGAATAAAATTTAGATAATTGTGATATTTTCCTGGTAATTTTTGGACCGTTATATGATTTCACAGTGATTTATGGATTTATAAATTATTTTCTGAGTAATTATAAAACTATTTTATAAAGCCGAGAATCGTTCAACATCAACCGTTTTTGCACTTTTACAACCCGAAACTCTTCCGAAAACTCCTTCCTAACCTAATCTGGTAATTTCAGATATTTTCCGTGTTTTGACTTTTTCGATCCGGATTACGGTTTGACCCGTGCGCGGCCCGGTGCAAGTTTTTCGATACGATAACCATTTTGATAAATCAACAAAACCCGTATTCTCGAGAGACGGGATATTTTTACATTATTTTCGTATATGGTGTTTTATAAAAAGCTCAGTTTGATGATTATCCAATTCTGGTATTAAATTGTATCATTTTTATAGTTAATTAGCGGCTAATTAATCTATTTTTGGATCATTTTGTAGTTACTTAGCGGCTAAGCAACTAATTTAACGATCCAAAACGAACCAATATTTCATAAATATAAATAGCCTATTTCTTATTTCATTTATTTCGATTATTCATTTGCAACCAGTAAAAATACCGTAAATACAGAGAAAACCCTAGAAAACCGATACGTTCCTGAGAATCAATCGTACAAACGAAGGCGTTATCAAACTCCGATTCGGGCGTGCAACATACCAAAACGAAGCTCTCAAAATCTTCTTTCTGAATCAATCATCAATTTCAACCCAGAAATTTCAGGTAATTTTCTGTTTAATTATTTTAATTCGAATATATTAAGGATTAAAATATGATTTTTTGTTCTTGATGTTGTTGATGTGATTTGATGCTAGAATCGTGTAGATAATATTTTTATGGTCATTTTGGTATATTATATGTCAAAAACTGAGTTCAATAACATGGTTAAATTTGAGTTTAATCTTCGAATTAAAATTAGGGTTTTGAAGCTTTGAATGTTCTTAATTGGATTTAGGCGTTTTTGCTGTGAGGGTTATTTGTTTAAATTGATTACACCATTAGATAGATCGTTGAACAAGGAATCAATTGATATTAGTTTGGAGAACAGAGGGTAAGTATTCGAGCTCGCGAGAAAATCGATGGCGGATGCGGCATTTTTTTTTAAATCGACGTTGTGGCTATTTAGCCATGATTTTGATAGAAACGATTGCATATTTGTGTTTTTGGAAACTAGACGAGCAAACCCTGTAAATTTGGTGTTATTATGGGCCGTTTTCGGTGGCCGGAAAAAAACTCCAGGCGGCGGCTATGGCTGCCGGCCGCCGGAGTCGGTAGAAGGAGGAAGAAGATGGTGTAATTACCATTTTGTCCTCCTAGTTTGCAGAATCTTATAAATCAGTCCCCGTGGTTTATAAATTTACAAAAACGATATTTCTGTTTCCAAAACTTTCAAAAATTATATTTTCTTTTTATTTTATTTCAGAAAATTGTTTTTATTATTTAAAATTCCAAAAATCATTATTCTGAAAATTTATTTTAATTCAAAAATAAATCCAAATTATTTAGTTAATTAATTTTAGTTGATAATTAATTATTTAATTAGTTAATTAATTTAAATATTAATTGATTAATTAATTTAATTATTTATTAATTGATTTTAATTGATTATTTAATTAGATTTAATTATTTATTTTTGATTTAAAAATTCCGAAAAATAATTTCGAGCTTTAAAATATTATTTTAAATTATTTTCCAGGCTCGATAATTCTTATAAAATTATTTTCGGGTGTTCAAGCCCTATTATTTAATTATAAAATGATTCGGAGACGGTTTTAATTCTGAAAAATGTTCAAAAATTTATAATAAATCAACCGTTTGTCCGTTTAATACGAAACGAACGCCTCTAGGCTCAGAAAAATATTTCGCTTTCAATAAAAATACTTTCGAGACCCAAATCCTTTTGTTTCAAAAGGTCGCTTATTTTACGAATGATTCTGAGTCGATTATTGATCGATAAATCATATTTTTGACTTGATTTCAGTTTTAAACATATCGAGTCAAACCTTTTGGTGAACTGAGTCATAGGTGATACGGATTATATGATATATGAGTTATGTGCTTATGTGCTATGTAAATTATGTGTGTATGTGGATCAAGGGTCCTGTGTTTGTCTGTTATATTTATATGCGGGCTATCGTAAGGGTAGACAATAGGGTTTTGACGCGCAGTTCATCGAGTAATTATCGATTAGACGATTGAAGTTCTATATTTTAATTATAGATGCGGTTCTCTCAAGTTGATCGGGATAAGACGTTGGATAAAGAATGAGATGGAATGACATTGGATATCAGGCTTCTAGCAATCGCAGGAGCAGCATATCGGTAAAGTGTTGAAAAGAAAGACGGTGATATTTTAAGACAGAATGTCAGAATAGATGCGTCTTTGCGAGTGTGACTAACTGCTAAATCACAAAGGCAAGTATCCCTATCATCACTTATTGTTCAAGTGATATTTATTTTAAATCTTATCATGCAAGTATTGCTTTTCCTATTCTCAGTTTAGAATCGATAAATGTTTTACATATCGCTGAATTAAATAAATGATTATGTTTATGCAAGTACTCATCTGCTATTCTATATTCAGAATAATCAAGTGACTTTACTTATCCAATTATCGGATTTATAAATGTTTTGGATTTTGAGAAAAGTGATTTGGTTGCGAATATTCCTACCCAAGAATTGGGGGAAATAAAATTATTTTGGGTGTCGATTATTATGACCCCATTTCAATAAAAGGTTTTAAGATTGGATCATAATTGCGTAAGTGACCGGGATGGACGGTCCAGCGGAGGGCTATTTCTAAGTGTCATACAAAATATTATGACACAATTTTTGCCACAGGCAGGTTTATTGCCTTTTTATTTGAGTACTCGTTTATTTGGGGACATGTTTCTACGAATCATGAACTAGTGATATCACACGGGATGATCAGCATGTGATAGTACGTCCGTCGAAGAATGATCCCAATCTAAATTATCATATCATTTTTGATAATCATAGAATAAATGATTTATCAACTGTTTCTATTTTGGATAATGGTAAAATGCAGTTTTGATTCAGATTCTGATTTATGCTGATACTTATGTTGTTGTTAAATATCAAAGGTGGTATTAGTATAGATGATTGATGTTGACTTCAGTATGGGTGTTGTGAGCATCAAAGTTCGTATTGATATCTAATTTGATATGACAGCAAAATAAGTATTAATTTGAAGAGTTCAGTTTTGAGTAAAGTTTATGATTCAATCCATAATTATTGTTTCTTGTTATTATTGTTTATGATACTTCCGTAAACACTGTTTTACGAGTTTTATTCTCGTCAAGATTCAAAGTATTGCTGAAACATTTCGCTCAAAAATATCAAAATGGTTTTGAATACAATTAAGGAATCAATTATGGGGTTCCTCAACTAAAATTTTATGATTCAGCAATTATGATTTCAAATGTTCTGCTCTAATGTAGATGTCGATTTTATATCAAAACAACCATATATATATTATAATGAACTTGCTGAGCATTTCTTTCGCTCATACTTGCCTGTTTTCAAATTTAACCTCCAGTGAGGACTAGCTCGCGCTGTTTAGCGGCGTAATTCGAGGAAGCAAAGAAGAAGCTTTTGGAAGGGGGTTGGTCCAGGGTTTGCGGACTAGTGTAAGTTTTATTGTATAAAGTTGTTTATATTATATTATATTATAGTTGTGTATTTTATAGATGGGACTAGTATACTTCTTTTCGAAGTTATACTAGCGGGTTAAATTTTAAGGTTTGGAATTATAAAAAAGAGTTTTAAAAGAAAGTGAAAATTTATTTGTGTAATTTGGAATTCTTGTTTCTAGAACTGTAACATTAAAAGATTTTGGATTAGTTTGGGGTCATAGATAATAAATATCTTCCGCTGGCATTTAGTTATTGATTAAACAGGTTGATTTAGATTGAGGTTTCATAGTGACGACCAAATCCCTTGACCCCGGATTTGGGGGCGTTACATCAGATGTGAGTGTTGGAAGCTCCCCTGAGTAAATGAGGGAGCTTGAAGTGATATGCTCTCAGGGTGTGTGTCATCCTTATTTCTCCTCCCATACACTTGGAATTTCTCAAGTGTGGGTTGTGCAGACTCTATACAAGGTGCATTTGAGAAAATGCTCTTTTCAATAGGCACATCCTTTTGAGAGGATGTTTCTAGAGTCTGGTTAATCCCCATTGTTACAACTACATCCTTTTGGGAGAATGTAGAGGTGGTTCGAGTGGTCAGCTCAAATTTCTTGGCTTTCTTTGGTTTTCTGACCAAGGGAGACTTAGAAGGTGTGTTTTCCTCACCACTCTCAGTAACTGGTTCAGGACATACTTCCTTTCTCTTCTTTTTACTCACTTTATCCTTTTGAGAAGATAAAGTGGTTGTCTTCCTAGTTATTAATGGTTTTGAAGAAGGGACTGCAACTTGGGAAGGCCCTTGGTGTTCCTGAGTTTGTACTGCTTCAGGATTAGGAACCATAGCTGAGATAGCAGTTGCATTGGTTCTCATATTAGGCATAGGGTAAGGGGAAGTCCTGAACCTCTTCAGCATAAATGGAGTGATTCTCAGACTCACAGTTACCTTAGTTCTTGTAGTAAGTGACTTAAATATGATTTTGGACACTTGCTTACAATCGCCTATTTTAGTCCTATCAATTCCATTCAACAAATGAATGTCTGGTACTTTATTATTTAAAGCAGACATGAATCTAGGAAGAAAGATCTCTTTACCTCTAGCAGATAGTGGCATGACAAGTCTGGTAGCAAGTTCTTCCAGGATCAATAGCCTAATATTGAGCTTCCTGTTGTGAGATATGGAGAATACCAGCTTCTGTACTACACTGGAGATATTGTCAAAGCCTGACTTCCTGCAAGTGAATGCCCTTACTATGCAGTCAAACACAAAGGACCATTCATTTATGAGATTAGTTATGTTCATGCTGGAAAGATTAATGCTTCCACTGTATTTGATAAAATCCATGAATTCCACCAGTTCATCTTGTGTTGGCACTTGATCTAAGTTCTCAGTAGGAAGCCCCAGAGCTGCATTCATATCTTGCTCATTCAATTTTATATGTTGTCCTCTAATGACGCATGTGACCACCATAGAAACAGAGTTGTTATCCATTACTGTCCTTATCACGGCGGTGGTCCAAAATTCGTGCAGTACATCCAAATACAAAATTGGATTAGCTGTTAAAACGCCTGCAAGATATGATTCAGAAACGATTTTCACAAACCCCTTGAAGGTGTCAGGGGCTTGGTTAGGATCTATAAAAGCAAGAAAGTTGGTTCCTTTCTCTGGGATAAAGGTTCTGACAGCGTTTGAGGCCATTCTGGTGAAGTGAGAAAGAGTGGGTAAGAGAAATTTGTGAAATAGCTTTTGAAATGAGGAAAAACGTCTTGAAATTGAAAAAGCTAGGTCACTTCGAGATTTGAGAAAGCGTAAGTATATGTATGTCGAGAAGTCTGGGTATTTATAGTAAAGGTAAATGACTTGTCGAGAACTATTATATAGACATTAGGCATATAATTATCGAGAAGTCATTTTAAACAAAATAGACACGTTTGAGAAGTTAATTTTAATTTCTTGATTAGAGAAATAATATAGACTTATCGATATGTCCTACAAATACTCAGTTTGTCCATGAAGGACTGAAAAATTCTGAATTTTAATTAATAAAATCAATGTAAAATTAGAATGGATTTTATGTCAAAAGTATTTGCTGAAAATAATTTATGGTTAAAATTATTTCAAATAAATGGATAAGTATAAGTTGGACTTATAGAGAACTTAAATTTTTCATTAAATAACTCTATAATAACTTGTCAAGAAGTCATAAACTGACTCTTCGAGAAGTATGACAAATGACTTGTCGAGAACTCAATCAAAGAGTTCAATGGTTCAATGGTTAAAAATAATCCAATTCTATAATATCAACATGATAATAATATAAATCAATAAGTTGAACCATAAACAACATTTATCTTGAAGTATAAGGTATTTCATAATACCATTATGGTATAACAAGGTAAACATGAGGATTGACTTCCAATCCAGGGAAAGAATCAGAATGTAGAAGACCAGGGGTTCAATGGTTACAAAGATTGGTCTTCTGTCATACAAGGCATAAAGGGTCGTATGTTACACAATCTCCTATCAAGAATCAGTATGTGGTAGATATGTATTTATGGAGTAGTATCGTATATTTGTGGTTCGTATCCAATAATTCAACAATCAATGGTTTACAAAAAATCAGGCTTGCGGCTAAAGATCAATAAGAATCAAGGTTTAGGGTTAAGTGCTTTAAAGTACTTGCAATATAGAATAAGGACTATTGGGAATAATTGCAACGTAATAAAGAGAATTCAAAATTATTTGAAACACATTACAAGAAAGATCAGAAGTACTTGCAATTATACTACAAGAAACTTCAAGGATACTTGCCTTATCAATCCGCTTTTACTTTACTAGGACTTATCAGTTGGTTCCCACTCACTGACCATTTGTTTTCCCTTTCTACATCTCGCTTCCTCTATTAGACGTCACATATACTTATCAATTCTACTTCTCATCTCATTCTATTCGATATAAGCTTCTAGCAACCCTTCGTTTCACCCAAATCCGACGTACGGATTAAAAGTTACAGTAAAAATAGTCAAACAATGCATGTACAATCATATTATACATCAATCAGATCACATATAGCACATAGCATATAAAGTATTTGATAAAATAAACTTCTCGAAGAAGATTTGAAGTTAAAATAATTTTCCACGTATTTAATACGTATTTTTGAACATTTTTCGGAATTAAAACGAGTCTCCGAATCATTTTATAATTAAATAACAAAGTTCAAATACTCAAGTTCGAACTTAAAATAATTTAATAATAATTATTGAACCTTTAATATATTTTAGAATAATATTTTAAAGCTCGAAACTATTTTTCAAAATTTTTAAATCAAAAGAATTAAATAAATCTAATTAAATAATCAATTAAAATTAATTAATAACTAATTTAATCAATTAATCAATTTATAATAAATCAATTTATTATTTAAATAATTAATTATCAATTACAAATTAATTAATTAAATAATTAAATTTAATTTCAAATTTAAAATGATCTCTAAAATTAAAAATATTGATTTTTGAAATTTAAAATCAATTAAAACAATTTTCTAAAAATAAAAAAAATGTAAATACAATTTTCGAAAATATTTAAAACATCAATCTTGTTTTTATAAATTTTTTAAATCTAAAATACAGGTTTTGCAAAGTCAGGAAAACCTCAGGGACCTTTCTGCATTTTTCCCTGTCTTCTTCCTCGGTCGCCGGCGGCAGCCATTGCCGACGACTTCAAGTTTTTCCAGCCACTCGAAATCAGCCCAAAAACTTACTGAAAGGTGCAGTTTTATTGTTTAAGAAGTCCTGAATAAATCCCTGTTCTCCAAATGCCCGGAAACCCAGCCAATCGCCAGGAAAAGTTCGATGAACTTTCCAACACCGGCGAACGGCAGTTTTCCGGCGAGGCTCGAACAGGGTGCTCCAAGAATCGTTTGTCGATTCTAAACACACCAGTCGCTTCCTTTTTGAATGATCTACATATCCGTGTGTTCAATTTCAAGCAATAACCCCTACAATTTCAATTTAAAAGATTCATGAACATAAACCCTAATTTTCATTTCCCGGAAGCAAACATTAATTTGAACGTGTTATTGAACTCCAAATTTCCAATATAATATACCAAAATGACCAGGAAGAAAAGATCTACATGATTCAAGCATCAAATCACATAAACAATATCAAGAATAAAAGTTCCTATTTTAATTACTAATTAATTCAAATTAAAATATTAAATAATAATTTACCTTGATTTTTGGGTTGACTTTGATGAAGGATTCAGCTTCTAGATTTCAAGAGCTACGATTTGATATGTAGAACGCTTGATTCTGAATTCGATAACGTTTTTGAATCCTCGTTTGATTATGAAGAACGCGACGTTTAATTAGGATTTTCTCTGTATTTTAATGGTTTCTACTGTTTGATTATGATTATACGAGTAAAATGAAATAAGAAATAGGCTATTTATAGTTATAGAATATTAGTACGCGTTGGATCGTGTTGGATCGAGAAATAAATTACTTAATGGAAAAACGATCCGATCAGATAACGTTTAGGATAAACATTATCCTGTTTTATTTAAGCATCATCATGTTTTGGATCTATTAAAACTTTTGGATAACTATAAAGACGGGGCTTCTTATAAAATATTTTATACGAAGATTATGTTATCGAAATGATTATCGTATCAAAAAATTTGCGTCGGGCCGCGTACGGGTCAAACCGTAATCCGGATCGAAAAAAGTCAAAACACGGAAAATGTCCGGAATTATCAGATTAGGTTAGAAAGGGAGTTTTCGGAAGAGTTTCGGGTTGTAAAAATATAAAAGCGGTTGAGGTTGGATGATTTCCTGCTTTATTAAATAATTTTGTAATTATTCCGAAAATAATTCATAATTCTTAATTCAATATAAAATCATATAGGAGTCCAAAAATTACCAGAAAAATACCGTAATTATCTATATTTTATTCTGCACATAATAAAATTAACAAACATATACTTTACCACATATAAACATCCACATATCAGCACCAATCATCAGATAATTCACCAAAAATCACATAATAATTATTTATTGATAAAAATAATTACACGATATATCTCGGATATTACAACAAGTCTCCAACTTAGATGAGAACTGGGAGTCCTTGACTTGGATGAGAACTAGGAGTCCCATGAGGGAAGGAACTCTAGAACCTTCTACATAATATTTTGAGTCCGTTTAGAACACATGTCTCTGCTCTTCCAGCCGTATTGGGCCTAGTCCGTGAACAGCTCGTGTTCGTGGACTTGGACGACCTCTGCTGGTGGGCCTTGGTTGTATGGGCCGTCATGGGCCTGTTACGAAGTTTGGACCAGACATGCCTGTTACGAAGTTTGGACCAGACAGGTATGTCCCGGACTTCAGGCAAGAAGCCCAAGTGCATTTAATGCGGTAATTAATGTATCTTTAGGATGTATTTTCTATCCATATCACTGACCTTAAATTCAATGATCATAGATTTCTCTTGAAATCATTATTATATAGATTCAGTAATTAAACCAACATATGTCCCAATTTAAATTCCAGAATACAATTAAGTATCAATTTCATGACTATGCAAATGTAACAATATATGTCCATGTTGTCACAAATTAATATAAAAGATATAATCATGCACTATTTTATCAATTAATAACCCTCGGCATTATAATTAACTCATTAATATACTAAAATTAATCAAACAATAACAAGTATTATCATTAAAAGCACTTGAATGAATACTTATCAAAACACCAATAAGCCTGTACTATTGAGTTAATATTATTTATGTAGTGGTGGAAGTTTTTAGAAAAATACTAAGAATCTGATGAAATCTCAATATGTTAATTAGAAAATATAATGACTATCATGTATTTGCATTATGTAAATTTTAAGTTATTATTTGATAATGTTTTGGTTAAAACTATAAAAAGATATTGACAAAATCCTATATATTTAAAGAAATCTCATAATATTCATTGAAAATTAATTTTAATTTTTTTTAGTTGAAAATTAGTTAAATTTTGATAGAAAACATATCATTGAATCTTAGAGTATTAGTACAAAGATGAAAGTAAGGAAAATGTTATTAAATTTAGAGATATATTTAAAGAATCTACTTTTTTTTTAATTTTTTCATCAAATAAAATAATTTTTAAATTTACGTACAAATTTTATGAGAATCTTTATGATAATGTATTTTTTAAAATGGATTTTTTTAAAGGAACTTTTAATAGATATAATTGGACATTTTAGAAGAATGTTAATACTACTCACTCATGCAAATAGCATTTTAAAAAATGTAATTAATGAAATTTTTATTTAACGGATTACAAGAATCTTATTATAAATTAGTATTGTGCCTTTAAATTATCGTTTGTTAAGCACACATTTTAATATGAATAGAAAGTATAGCTATATAACCTTTTTAAGAAAAAAAATCTTTTGAATAAAATTTAAAACATACTATTTTTATTTAGAAAAGAAATTTAAAAAATAACTTATATAACTATTGTAACATCCCAATGTTTTATAATTATTTTTGGTTAAATTATTTTATAATATTGTTGAGTTATTATTAAAATTAGTTGGTATTAGTTATTTTTATAATTAAAATATTTTTTAAGAGTATTAGTTTTAAAAAATGGTAGGGTTTTTATTGAAAAAAGAGTGAAGGTTTAATAAAAAGAAAAAGAGAAAGAAAGAAGAAAAGAGGGGAATTAGTGTTTGTAAAAAGAAAAAGCTTACGTTACTTTAGAAAAGAGAAGAGAAAGAGAGAGAGGGAGTGAGAGAGAGAAATAGAAGAGAGAAGGATTAGAAAAGGAGAAAGGGATAATCAACAAAACCTAATCGGAAATTGTGAGTTTGGAGTTTTAGGGATTAGGGTTCTTGTTATGGGGGTTTCTGAATCCATTGGTTAAGCTTTCAAGGTACGGATATCTTCCTTGTTCTCTTGTTTTTCGTTTGCGTATTCTTAGTTCATAATATACAATCTGATTTCTTGTTAAATTCGTATATGATTCATTGTTCATCGTATTATTGTGATATTCTCTTTGGAAAGATAATTTGATTATCTTCGTTTTTCGTTCTTTGAGTTTTCAGAAATTATGCTTATAAGTATCTTAAAATCTGCCTTTTTATAATCTGGTGGGTTAAGTTCTGCTTGTACGCTCTAATTTCATAAATTCATAGTAAATTGAATATTTATTCAAAAATTATGAGCGATACCATTTTAAAAATCTCTTTTCACCATATATATTTTGCTTTTACATTCCGCTGCCATATTCCTACGACCGAGATACCTTAAATTGTAAAATACTGAACTGATCAGGGGCTGATTCTGTTGAGCAGTCCACAAATCTATCTTTTTTGAATTCGTTACTTGTTCATTTTTAATGAGCCTTACCATTATGAAAAGGTCTTGAAATTTCCTACGACTTTCATGTTTTGTACATTTTCAGTTGAATTTATCTTTATGCACTAATTTGACATTATTTGGAAATGATCAGATTTTAGTTAATAAGTAATTAGTGGCTTGTTATGTTATTTAGTTTCGTGATGTTGGGTTATAGTGTTTTGAGGTTATTTTGATATATTTATATATGATTTTGGAGATGTAAGATATTTTGGTGTGTGATCTTTGAGTAGTTTTTTTAGTTGTTTATATTATTTGTATGACTTGGGAGTTTGTAAGACATCCGTCGTGAGTGAATAATCTAGTGCTTGGCACCTCCTATGCGGTGTAATTACATTGTATGGGCGTGTCACCGAAGTTGTGGGACACGTATAGCCATGGCTAGTGTGTGTGTGATTTGGCCTTTTGGGTAGCATGTGCTTATTGTCGTGCAAGCCCCTGTAAGATATTGGGTAGCATTTGCTTTGTGGTGTGCAAGCCTCTGTAAGTTTTGATGACTACATATTTCCGGATTACTGAAAATATAGGACATCATGTAAGTGTAAGATTGCCTCCCATGTTCGTATGTAAGCTATTTTCTGTATTATTTTGTAAGTGTGAGAATATGTGTAAGAGTATGTGTAAGGGTGTGATTCTATTTTATCATTATTCTTTGAATTATATTATTTGTGATTATTATGTGTAAGTGATAAGAATATTTGAAAGAGTATGATAAGTTTTGGGTCATAAGCATTTATTTTTGTTTTGTGAGTTGAGTATTCATCTTTTTTTATATTGTCTCATTCACTATTATTATTGTGCTTCATTCAGATATTCAGTTGTGTTCTTAGCCTCTCATCTATTAATCTTTGTTCAGTTATGATTTATTTTATATCCGTATATGAGACTTTCGCTCACTACCGGTCCTCTATTTTTTTGTTTTCCTCCGGCGGGTATTCTTACTTAGGTGGGCTATTTTCGGGAAGAGTGCGAGTTGTATAATTTTTGAGTAGTTTAGTCTTTTATCTTAAATTTCTTTGAGAGTTTGTTGGTGTACTTTGATAATTTAGTCGTATTTTTCAAATTCGAGAATTGTAAGTTATTGGATTGTTAGGAAGTTATGGATTTTGGATTTAAATAGGTATTATTTTGAGGAATTGAATTTGTTGGGTTGTTAAAGTTGGCATCAGAGCTAGATTTTAAGATTCTTTAGACTTGCATTTAGGTTCCCGGTGTGAATTTTGGGTAGTCGTAAGATAGAATCTTAGTTTTATAGTTGCCTTTAGGCTCGTCCTGTGAGTATGGGTAGACTTTAGAATGATCAGTTACTCAAGAGTGTGCTTCGTTTCGTGTTCTTTGAGATTTGTCCGTGTTCGTTATATCCCTTTTAGCAGAAGTGCGCAAGTTAAATTTCGCGGACGAAATTTCTGTAAGGAGGGAAGAATGTAACATCCCGATATTTTATAATTATTTTTGGTTAATTATTTATAATATTGTTGATTTATTATTAAAATTAGTTTGCATTAGTTATTTTTATAATGAAAATATTGTTTTAAGAGTATTAGTTTAAAAAATGGTAAGGTTTTTATTAAAAAAAGAGTGAAGGTTTAATAAAAAGAAAAAAAGAAAGAAAGAAGAAAATAGAGGAATTAGTGTTTGTAAAAAGAAAAAGCTTACGTTACTTGAGAAAAGAGAAGAGAAAGAGAGAGAGGGAGTGAGAGAGAGAGAATGATTAGAAAAGGAGAAAGCGGTAATCAACAAAACCTAATCGGAAATTATGAATTTGGAGTTTTAGGGATTAGGGTTCTTGTTATGGGGGTTTCTGAATTCATTGGTTAAGCTTTCGAGGTACAGATATCTTCTTTGTTCTCTTGTTCTTCATTTGCGTATTCTTAGTTCATTGTATACAATCTGATTTCTTGTTAAATTCGTATCTGATTTATTGTTTATCGTATTATTGTGATATTCTCGTTGAAAAGATAATTTGATTTTCTTTGTTTTTCGTTCTTTGAGTTTTCATAAATTATGCTTGTAAGTATCTTAAAATCCGCCTTTTCTATAATCTGGTGGGTTAAGTTCTGCTTGTACGCTCTAATTTCGTAAATTCATAGTAAATTGGATATTTATTCAAAAATTATGACCGATACCATTCTGGAAAGCTCTTTTCACCATCTGTATTTTTTTTTACATTCCGCATCCATATTTCATGACTGAGATACCTTAAATTGTAAAATATTGAACTGATCAGGGGCTGATTCTGTTGAGCAGTCCACAAATCTATCTTTTATGAATTCGTTACTTGTTGAATTTTAATGAGCCTTACCATTATTGATACGTGGGATTTTATCTACTTAGAACGCTTTATAATGGCTTGAAAAGGTGTTTTGTACTCAAGCTATTTGCATTTTTTGATGTGTTTTGTGTAGTTTTTGCATTTCAGGTTCCTATCGGAGGAATAATTACTTTTATGTGATATTTAAAACTTAGTAGAGGTTGGGAGAACGTCTTGTCGAAATCAGGAATTGATTCAGAAGAATTCTGCGCAATAAAATCAGTTTTTCCAGAAAAGCCACGGCGGCCGCCCCTGAATCCATGGCGCCCGCCGCAGAGCCACGGCGGCCGCCCCAGATCCCACGGCGCCCGCCGCAGATCATCTGAATTAAAATATTTTCCTGTTATGATTTGGAGATTATGCAAGGCCCAGACCTATTCAACCACTATAAAAGCTACAATAATTCGTTTTAATCAAGGGAGAGATATACAAGAGCCAGGAGAATACACGGAGAAGACCTAAGAGCACAAATACAATGAAGGAGAAGAATAACTAGTTTAACTTGTGATTCTTTGATTGAGTTGGAATCTTGGATGATAGTTTTCTTTACTGTTGAACCTAATACTCTCTTTATGTACTCTGGTTTATTTAATTTGGTATAAAGACTACGTTTCGTATATCATGTTTTCATTGGAACCCACGTTGGCGATGAGTCCGATCATGGGCTAATCGTTATCGTGGGGTTCTAGCGGATTTAATTATGGATTTTTTTAGTTAATTTGTTTTGATACTTTAGTGTGTGGTGACTGTATGATAGCCTACTTATGGTTGTGCTTATTCGTCTTATGAGCGTCGCGAACTTATAGGATAGTATGTTAATTCTTATTGAAGCGAAAGTGAATATAAGAGTTTAGAACTTGTCATGCTAGCATTGGTTCATGTGTTATTGTTATGCATGATTTGTAGGTAATTTTACCCATCTTACTTGCCCTATGTAATCATGATAGATAACTTGTGCATTAAACCATTATTTTGTCAAATTCTATAGACATATAGGGTCTCATCATAAGTGGTATCTATTCAGCTTCTATCTCTTTTGTGGATGTCTGGTAGTATGTTATTCGTACAACGATAGTTGGCGGGTATCAGTTGTGTGTTATCTAATTAGTGTCATCATCATTGCATGCTAAGGTTAAGAACAACATGGCTATTGAATGAAGTGGTTAATGAAGTTAGAATCACATGTTCATCATATATAGTAATTTCATCCATTGTCATATAATAGTTTTAATAAGTAGTTAATTTTTAGAATAAACAATCTCATTAGTTAATTGTCTTAGCATTGAATTATAACAATATCAGTAGTGCCTAAGTTTTACTTTTACAGTTAATCAAGAAGTCTCTGTGGGTATAAACTAGAAGATATTCTATATTACTTGTGAACACGTATACTTGCGTGAATTATTAGTGCGTGATTTCGTCTTAACAAGTTTTTGGCGCCGCTACCGGGGACTTCGGTGTTAATTGTTTAGTATATGTACTTGTCATTATTGATTGTTAGAGTTCAGTGACCAGGATTTGTTACTTACTTGGGTACTTGTTTTCGTTCAGGTACTCTAGAGTGCGTGTATACTTACGCGTTCTCAAAGGCGACTGAGAAATCTCGAATTTGAAGAGGTTCTAGTAGAAGAAGTTCTGGAAGCGGAAGAGGAAGGTGTTAGATAATGAATCACACACAGTGGGGGGGGGTGAATGTGTTTTCGTGTTTTTAAGCTTTTCTTGATCCGTTTAGGAAGGTGAATAAAGTAGATGATTTTGTAGATGAACAATGTTAATGCAAATTCAAACAAGATAATGCAGTTAACAACGATCTTTCAAAACTCACTTAATTTTGTATTAAAATTAAGAAAATCTTGCTACAAATTTTCTAGGCTTTTTTTTAAGAGCTTAGCTTCTATCTTGAGAGAATACAAGATCTGATCTAAATTGTTACAACTGACCAAAGGACCAGTGTTAACTTTATAAGTCAGTTAACTTCTGGTTTACACAGTGTGCAATAGAAACTGCCTTTTTACTTTTTCTAAACTGTCAATTATCATTCTATAAATAGAAAAGTGAACCTTCTATTTCTGGGTTAGCATATCTCTGCACACTGTGTTAATCTTGATCTCCTTTTGTCAGTTAATCTTTTCTGTAGATCTTTGCACGCCTCAAGCTGCTTTTTGTAGACTTGTCAATCCAAGTGATTGGATTGTTTGTTGATTGATAATCCTGAATCTTGAACTGGTCTGCGATTTGTACTTTGAGACTTGTACTTCGAGTTCTTTAGTTTGAGCTTTATGGAGCCTGACATCTCGATAAGTAAAGTGACTTATCGAGATCTCTCATTTTCCATAAATTTATTGACTTGTAGAGATCTCTGGATTTCCATGAGGAGGTTGGCTTGTCGAGATCTCTGAATTCTCTATCAGTACTTACCAAATTCCGTATCAGCACTTACCGAATTCTGTATCAGCACTTACTGAGTTCTCTATCAGCACTTCCTGAGTTCTCGATAAGTCATTCTAGAGTTCTCGAGTGACTTCTCTATAACACTAACTCTGAGATTTGTAGAGATCCTGACTTAGAATATTTTTCCCAGAACAGATTTATTCAAGTCCAAGCTTCTTCATAATTCTTCTGAGGCATGATCTTCCTGATCTTCTTTCAGAGAGAATCCTTAGGCTTCATACTGTTCACAGAAAAAGGTTCCAGTTTGCTCCTTGGCTTTACTGAGTTTTCTATCAGCACTTCCTGAGTTCTCGATAAGTCATTCTGGAGTTCTCGAGTGACTTCTCTATAACACTAACTCTGAGATTTGTAGAGATCCTGACTTAGAATATTTTTCCTAAAACAGATTTATTCAACTCCAAGCTTCTTCATAATTCTTCTGAGGCATGATCTTCTTGATCTTCTTTCAGAGAGAATCCTTAGGCTTGTACTGTTCACATAAAAAGGTTCCAGTCTGCTCCTTGCCTTTAATCAGACTTTAGTAGTTACAAGTACATCTTGCAGACTAAGATTATCATTCAACTTACTTAGGGCTGTCAATTATGACTTAGTCTTGTTATTGTACAGGCATGTCTTGCACAACAATCTCCCCCAATTTGTGAGAAGATTGCTTATCACAAATTCATGCATGTTAACAAGACTAATCCCGAGCTTAAGATGAAGAATTCTAATGAGTCATATACACTGAACATTTGAGTCATATTCATGGGTTTTAGTGAAACAATTGATCTTCTTTTTCCTTTCTGGTAAGGTCCTTCAGGTAGACTAGAATTTCCAATTCTTCTACTATGGGTGTTCCTTTTAGAGCTTTCATAATTTTGCTCCTTTCAGCTAAGGAATATTGATGCAGTAGTTCAATCCTGAATCTTGACATTGTACCAGTATTGACATATAGAAATTGTCCATCTTTTGAGACTCTGCTCTTTCCTTTTGCCTTGAGATCTTCTGATCTTTGAATGTATAGATCAATCTCTTCATCATGTTTCCTCTTCATTTCTTTAAAGTCAGCCTTATTCTTTGTTCTTCTTTCCTCCCTTATAAACAACCATTCATCCAGAACTGATCTCAATGCTCTTGTAGCAGTGTCCTTGTCCTTTAGTAAACTAATTGCTCTTTTAAGTTCTGTTGGAGAGAGAGTGTCCATTAGATTGCTGCTGAGAAGAGTGAAGGTCCCATCTTGAAAGTAGATTCTCACTTCTTTTAAAGAGACCACCCA
Source organism: Apium graveolens (assembly GCF_009905375.1). Lineage (NCBI taxonomy): Eukaryota > Viridiplantae > Streptophyta > Magnoliopsida > Apiales > Apiaceae > Apium > Apium graveolens. Next base: position 1,661,089 of record NC_133647.1, on the reverse strand, counting down.
GACTCTGACTATTTCCACAACCAGTTTTTGAAAGTGATTTTCATCTGAGCAACTCCAATTTAGAGGTAGAAAATCATCTTGTTTAAAACAATTCCAGATGGACCTTTCTGTTTCTCCAACTCTTTTTGAGAGCCTTGCTTTCTTAGGTTTTCTTCCAACAGTTTTGAAGTGAATTTTGTGTGATGGTTTGACAGAGGGCAGGGTTCAAATTTTCTTGAGAGATGTCTGGTTAGTAGTAATTGGAATTTTGAGGAAAGAGTTAGCGGTTTGTTTGTATAAGAATTTGAGCTTAGGCTTTGAGGTTTGAGGAGGTTTGATGAAGGAGATTGTTGGCTTTAAGGATTGAGTTTGTTTTGTTTGGATGTTTAGGGTCTGATCCTTGGGACCTGGGTCTTGATTCTTCTTCCTTTTCCTCTCATCAGCTTTCTTCTTGTCTCTATGTTGCCTCTTATCAACATCCTTGTATGATTTATCACTGCTAGCTGCCTTTTTAGATTGACTTGGACAGCCAGAGGGTTTTTGAGAATCTTGCATCTGCTCATCATCATCCAAGTCATCTTGTGAATCATTTAATTTGGTGTAAGGCAGCATAGACGGTTCATTTATGAGATACTTGCCAAGGATTTTGATCATCTGAATATCTTCTTTTGTCTTGAACTTCTTTGTCCTTAACTCGTTTGAAGTTTCATTATCAATCTCTTGTTTGTCTGAACGCAGTTTCTTGGAATTTTGATGTGAATGAGTTTTCTGGTTCTTTCACAGACATAAGCTATTCCCTTGTAAGGATATAAATAAGCTTCAGGAAATGCTTCAATTTGTGCTTGTTTAAGTCCATTCAGGAGTTGAGTGTCTTCTTTGATAAATCTGCGAACACTCACTATGCCATAAACGGCCTTCTACCACATAATTAGGTGATGTTGCCATAGATAATGTTGCAGTAGCTATATAATAATGTACCATCATGCAACATGTTTTAATTATGTTAGCATAGATCTCGTAAAGTGTTGCCAATACATATATTAATAAAAATATTCAATTTTTTATAAATAAATAAATGCTGGTGTGGCAGAGCTGGGTCCCCACACTGCTGACGTGGCAGGTGGTCCTTGCTGACGTGGCAGGTGAGTCACCCCATGTGGGTCCCACCCTGCTGATGTGGCAGGTGGACCCCTGCTGACGTGGCAGGTGGGTCCCCCCATATGGGCCCCACTCTGCTAACGTGGCAGGGCCCTGCTAACATGGCAGGTGGGTCACACGTGGGCCCCACCATGCTGACGTGGCAGGGAACCTGCTGACGTGGTAGGTGGTCCCCCATGTGGGCCCCACTTTGCTGACGTGGCAGTGGTCCACTGCTGACGTGGCAGTGGTGAAGTATTTAAATCAAAAAAATTCTGAAATTTTGCACTACCCAGGATTTGAACCCAAGACCTCCCACTTCACAAAGTGTAGTGCAAACCACTACACCAAGTTACACAATGTGTTTTATTCCACATTATTTAAATATAACCTTATAGAAATAATTCATTTCTACTTAAAGTAAAGGCTCTTTTAACTCCTTTAATTTTTTTAAAGTAAAATTTCAACGATCCGTCCTTACGGATGTTAAAAACAATCGATTTTTGGTGTGTAGCATCATTATTATAAATTTTTTATATTTATTTTATAAGATTTTATATCAGTCAAAGCAGTCAAAATAACCCAAGCCTTGTTCGCGCTACTGTCCCGAGTGAAGTATCAATACTTTTAAAATAAAATTTCAACGATCCATCCGTACGGATGTTAAAAACAATCGATTTTAGGCATGTACCATCATTATTAGTTTTTTTTATATTTATTTTGCGAGATTTTATATCAGTCTAAGCAGTGATAATAGACCAAGGCCTATTTGCGCTACTGTCCCGAGTGAAGTATCGATACTTTTAAAATAAAATTTTCGACGATCCGTCCGTACGGATGTTAAAAACAATCGAGTTTAGGCGTGTACCATCATTATTATGTTTTTTTATATGTATTTTGCGAGATTTTATATCAGTCAAAGTAGTCAAAATAGACCAAGCCTTGTTTGCGCTATTGTCCCGAATGAAGTATCGATGCTTTTAAAATAAAATTTCGACGATCCGTCCGTAGGGATGTTAAAAACAATCGATTTTAGGGGTGTACCATCATTATTAGGTTTTTTTATATTTATTTTATGAGATAATATAGCAGTCAAAGCAGTCAGAATAGATTAATCCCTGTATGCGCTATTATCCCAAATGAAGTATCGATTCTTTTAAAATAAAATTTTGATAAAAAAATAAAAATCTTTATTTTATTTATATGTAAGTAGGGATTTCTAAAAATATTAAAAATAAATAAATACATAAATTTTTTATTAGCTTTCGTCTTTTCGTTTCTTACTTAAATAATATATGTAATATCTACTCGATCTTGAACAGCAAAACCAAAATCCTACAGAAGGAAATCTAATCCAACGCTTCTGAGACACGCCAACTCATCGATCCATGCGAAATAAAGCCCAAACACACATCCACAGATCTCTCTCCAAACCTACCTGTACACATCTCGAATTTCTCTCAATTCTCACGAACAAACACATTCACAAATCAATCTCTCTCTCTTTATTTCCCCCAATTCTTAAACCCTAGATTTGTGTGATGGCTCCCAAAGCAGCGAGAAGAAGCCGGCCGAGAAGAAGCTCAATTTTGTTGAAGAAATGCCGTGAGGGTTTGTAAACTAATCTTCAATTTCCAATTGTATCGTAGTCCGCCTCTGGACTCGAGAAGAAGGTAGTTTTGCTTCAAAATCTCTCTCTCTCTCTCTCCCTCTCTCCCTCTCTCTCTCTATCTCTCCCCTCTCTCTGACTGTCTCTCTGTGTGTGAGGTGAGTGAAAGTAAGCAAAGAGTCCATATTATTCATAATATTTACATTTATGGATCTATTGTAAGCTTGACAGCCTAATCCAACTGAATTAATTCAAGTGAATTCTAGTCAAATATGCTTTAAATTAAGTTATAAGCCGGTCTAATCATGCCTTAAAACTGTTTATATTACTTTAACAAGTATTTCTACTAGTCTTACCTTTTATATTTATATATCATTTTCCAACACACTTTTTCATTTTGAAATCAGGGTTCAGATTTTGTCTCTCTGAATCTCTAATATGGAGTTTGACGAGTATGATTATTTGGAGAAGTCAGTGTACTAGTCCAAAGATGAAAAGTCCAAAGATGATAACATTCCCAGCGATAGGAGTTCACTGCAGTTGAGAAAGGTGAAATCTGCATCCAGTAAGGCGTCCAGTGTGAGAAATGAGAGTAATGCTGGACTGAGGAAGACAAGATCAGAGGCCGGTAAGGACTCGAATATGCCTGGCAGTGGTAGCGAAGGGATTTCATCTCAGTTGATCATATTTGAATCAAATTCGGATAAAATTGTCGGTGATTCTAGTAGAATTCTCTCTGCTGATGAAATCAGGAGGATGTCAATTGAATCAGAGGGATCACAGTCGGAGACCAGCGAGCATTTTGATCAGACAAAAAAGGTTCTTGATGTGTCTGTTGTAGCTATCAAGAAGAGCCCTGCAGGTATTGCTAAAAGTAATTGTAAGGAACTTATTGAGTATGAAGAAAAGACTATCACAAGCAATCTAGGTAATGCCGGTCCGATCAAATCTCCTCCTAACTTAGAGGTCACTGATGATGAAGATGATTGGGATGAAGAATCAGAGGAATAGTCTGATGAGGAAATTGAGACTGAAACAATAAAAGAAAGCTTAGTTGTGACAGAAATTGGCATTCCAGAACAGAAGGCCAAAAATATTGTGGTTGAAGAATAGAGAATAGAAGAAAGTAACTTAAAATTGGCTCCCACTTCAATAACAGTCAAGAAACAGACTACTCCTGGTGCGATCCATCCCAGAATTGTCTCGAAACCCACAAAAACAGAACCAAATAAGTTATTTTTCTGTTTTGCTAATCCTCTTCTTAATTTTTACTTATCAGTCCTTATTCCGAAAGTCAATAGTTCAATGTCATAGATTTTGATCGGTATCATTCTTGATTGTTCTTTTCTATTTGCCATTTAGTTCCAGTTGCAGATGGATATTGTTCAGTGCCAAAGAGACACAGCAAACTACAGAGTTTAGGTAAACTTTTGTTTTCAGTAATAAAGCCAATTAGTATTATTCTTCTTTATTAAAGCACTTGGAATTTGAGCACAGATTAAATTATGCTTTGAATGTGATTTTCAGTTGATCTAGTCATGTGGAGAGATGCATCAAGACCAGCATTTATCTTTGGACTGGGAACTTCTGTCATAATGTCATCTTCTTACACCACAGATCTTGATATAAGGTCAGAATATTAATGCCTAAAGTATTCACTAATCCATATGTTTATTGCCTTAAAGATGTAAAAAATTAGTTACTTTTAACTGTTATTTTGTTCCAAGGTAGAACTAACGAGTAATTTTTTTTATTGTTCTTTGCATTTTTACAGCTTAATTACAGTACTTTCCTACGTGGGTCTTATTTATCTTGCCGTAACTTTTCTCTTCAGATCACTCAGACATCGGTAAGTCATGCGAATCAGTAACTTCTCAGTCATGTTACAATAATATGGCCAAATTATGTTGTAATAACGTTTTAGTTGCGATGTACCATGTGAGTGGACTTCACAAATTGGATCTTGGCACCTGCCATGAACTACCAGTTTTTATGCTATACACATATACATAATCATGAATCCTATTTGTGAATTAATCCAATTCCTTATTTACTCCGAAATTTAAATCAGATTGTCTTTACTCAAATGCTCATTAGTGGTCAGAACAAAGGAAAGAGTTCAAAAATGATATTGAAAATAAAGTAACTTTATAATGTAATTTTTTTAATTAGTTTTGCAATTTGTGTGTTTCCATGTGGTTGTTTTCTTGTTCAGTAATAAGGGTATGATAGATATAACCGAAATCCTTGTCGTGTTCATTAATGTTTTCGACTAAATCTAAAATACAGTTCTTGTTTAGATCTTTAATTCGATGGATCAATGGAACAGTAGTCTAATTTGTAGTATTGAATGTGTCTACTTTGCAGTTTGTTACATCAGTAAGTTGCTATAACTTATTGCTAAGTTTGTGTTGGTAAATTACAGTTTGTCAAATGGAACATTTAGTTGGTAGGGACTTAGTAATTTGATATAGTCTTAATCAATTTATTGTGTTGTCTTTATTTGCTTTGTATTTGTTGCATTAGTCCACTTGAATGTCAACATAACAGCTACTGTTCATATGTATTTATTTGTTGCATTATTTCACTAACAATCATTCAGCTATATTCCAGCAATGTAACAGTTCTGGTATACTATATAGAGAGATATTTGGTAGCATTATTTCTCAATCATTTAATACTCAAGATGCAAGATGATATGTTTTAGTTAAATATAACAAAGTTAAGATGTAATTGTGTGTAATATTTGCAAAAAAAAAATTAATAATAATTCAGCTGTAGAATAACTTCCCTGTGTCATAATTATTGATAGAACTTTGGTGACAATGTGCAGGGACTATCTGTTGTGAAAGAAGTACTATTCGTACTGATGTTTGTATAATGAAAGGGGATGTGAGAACACACTCTTCTTCCTTTTCGGTTCTTCTTTACACACCCTCTAACAATACAAATGATTACGTTACCCATGTATCAGATCTCTCAATCGATGGTAAAGACGAACTACAGCATGAAAAAATCAAACCTTATACTAGAAAATGGGAAGCGAGTACAATGGAAACTATTGATGAGTTGCACCTTATCAAACAGTTTTATTGGTAATCCTTTTTTTTAATTGAAAAAAGACACTGTTTAATAATGAAAGATTTTATCAAATTAGATTACTCTGTCACCCTTGCAGGTTTGTCCCTGCACTCGTGTCCAATTTTCTGTTTAGGATTCTTGATATTTTCTATATTGGGAATCGAATGCGTTGATCAATATCCAAGTCCCATGCTCGCCACACAAATGGGGTGGCCTTTCTTTTCAGCACACATGATTTGTATGTATACAAGATATACCCTTGACTAACTAGAGTTTTTTTGTGTGCAGATTATGATGATGAGAGACCGTTAAAGGATTCTGGTCTGAAACCACCCATGATGGCAGATTTTATAAGAACTACCTCATTACAGTGGTCAAATAATGGCTATGACACCAGGCCAAGGACATGTCATTTTATCTGCTGAAGTAGTTGTTGATTTTGTAAAGCAGAGTTATGTAGTAATTTCCAAGTCTAAACGTGTGTAGTAGCTGTATTAATTCTGGTACTTTGGAATTGTCCAGTAATATCACATTTACAAATGTAATCTTTTGATAATTAGAAATTGTCTAAATGATGTAGTTCATCATACTGGTGATATTGTATTGTCTTGCTAATGACTTTGATTGGGAAAACAGTTCTAAAATAGAACTGGGCTTTAATGTATGCAGAAAGTATATTTCAAAATTTGACCATTGTTATTGTGTTACAATAGGTATTAAAAATGTTGCAAATAGGTACTAAAAAGTGTTACAAAAGTGCCACGTGTCAAGATGGACCCACATGTTAGTGGGCTCCACCTGTCAGTGGGCCCCACCTATCAATGGGCCCCACAACTACCAAGTGTCAAAAAGCCACGTGCCAAAGAGCCACGTGGCAGTCCATGTGGCAGTCCACGTGTCACTTTGACCCCCTTTTTTTGCCATGTCATTGCTTTTTGCAACATAATTTTTGGTGTTGCCCTTGATAATAAAATGTTGCCTTTGAACCCTAAGGCAACGCCAAAAATACTAACATCACAAAAGTGCTGCCGTTGAAATTTTTTGGTCTGTTGCAACATTTATTTGGCCTGTTGCAACGTTTGTGGAATGATGCAGAAGGCCACTTTTGGTGTAGTGACTGTCAATCAAGACATCTAGCTCTGATGCTCTTAGAGATTTCAGACACGGAAAGGACACTTGCAAACATCAGTCTTGTTCTCCATCCTTGATGATGACCACAATTTTCTTGTGCTCAATGTCATTAACATTTATCACTACTACTCTTATAAAATTAATATTCTTGGTCAGTGCTCTCTGATAGCTGATGTAGTTTCTCTGAAGTGATTCCCTGAGTACTGCAAGAAGATCACTGAATTCCTTATCTAGAATTGGTCGATGAGCATCTTTAATCAGGTTATCATTTTCAGATTGTGAGCTTTGACTGGATGAAATTAATTTTCCTTTGCCCTTATCCATAGATTGTTGAATCATAGCTTCAATCTCCCTCTTAGTCTTGGAAATAGGCATGACGTAGGGAGTGTTGATTTCCGGCCTTATGTGCTCAGGAAAGGATGGCAGTGGAATATCCAGTTTTCCCATGATAGCTCCCAAGGATATGGAGTTTTGCATTTGAAGAACCTTGTGAGAGTCCACAAGGGATTGAATATCGGTCTGTTGACTTTGCACCAAGGTGGTGAGAGCATGCACCTAAGAACTCCGAGATGCATTGGATTGTTGGAGAGATGAGACTTGAGTTTGCAGTTCCTGAATCTGAAGATTTGAAGAGGTTGAGACATATGAGGATGTAGAGCTTCCAAAGGTTGTTCTGATGAATTTTTGAATCTCATCAATGGTCACAGGTGAAGGAGTGTATCTAGCAGAGTGCATTTGATCCAACTTCACTTTTGTATCATTTGACTGAGTGACCTGTTCTTGAACAATCTTGTGAACAGCCCAGAATGCGGTCTTAAGACTTTTGACTTCAGCTTCAATAGTTTCGAAGTTCATTCTTGCCATTTGATCAGTGAAGTGTTGGAAGTTTGTGTTTATCTTGGTTTGAGTAAGACTGAGTTCTTCTACCTTTCCTTTGATGGGCTTTCTAAATCTGTCTTCTTGACCAGTGAACCTGATCTCTAGTGCTCTTCCAAAAAGATGGAAGGCCTTGAGTTGGGCTTTGGATACTTCATTCACAGCATCATACACCTCAGATGGGGTAAGAGCTTTAGAGATGCTTCCTATAATGGTTAGGTAATCATCCCTAAATTTGGCAAGAACATCCTCCATCTCTAATTTATACTCTTTATCTAGCCAGGCATCACAGTTAGCATCATTGCCAGCCTCATCTACAATCTTTGCTTGTTGGTCCTCCACATCTTCTTGATAGGATATCATTATGGCTTGATAGTCTTGATTAGACATATCTGATGTGAGAAGTTGCTGCGAGATTTGAGCAAGCCCAGGAAGTTAATCAACTCTAAAATCTTTAATAGTGGCAGGTTGAGTTGCAGCTTCTTGTAGCCATGATGCAATGAGATGAGGTTAAGAGGTGGAGGGATGATTTGTTTGGATTTTAGGCTCTGAAGAACTAGGACCACCTGTGACTTGAGTCACAGTTGAACTCACAGTTTGCACTGTGGTTTTAACAGGGTGTTGTTCCATACTGGTAGTGGGAACCTCCAATTGAATTGGAGGGGATTTGACTGTGCTACTGTCATGTGCAACAACCTCAAACCCTTGTGTGTCTTGCACCACACTGTCACCTGAATGTCCTATTCTTGTCTCTCCTATTACAGGGTCATTGACAATTTTACTCCTAGCATCAGCTGCTGATGCAGTTTCTGTCAGGGTTGTGAGGAGAGTTGTTCTCTCATGAGGAACCTCCAATAGAATTGGAGGGAATTTAGATAGCTCCCCCTCAGGAGTACTACCCTCAAACCCTACTGCCTGTGAAGATAGATTTGCACTTGAATGTGCATTTGTGAATTCCATGAGGTCTTCAGTAAAAACAGATGAATCCCCCATGTTTTTGATGGTGTCATCAAGGTCTACCCCAGCTAGTAACCTCTCACCATCTAAGGGTGGTGTCTGGGTGGTGAGCACAGCTCTAGGAACCATGTCACTTGATTTTTGATGCGCCTGAGGAGTAGCTTCAGGTGTTGCATAAGAGGAAGAAATTTTAGAAATTAGAGAGATTTGATCAGATATGAGTGTTGGCAGCTCCCCCTGAGTTAATAAGGGAGCTTGAAGTGATGTGCTCTCATGGTGTGTGCCATCCTTATTTCTCCTCCCATACACTTGGAATTTCTCAAGTGTGGGTTGTGCAGACTCTATACAGGGTGCATTTGGGAGAATGCTCTTTTCAATAGGCACATCCATTTGAGAGGATGTTTCTAGAGTCTGGTTAATCCCCACTGTTATAACTACATTCTTTTGGGAGAATGTAGAGGTGGTTTGAGTGGTCAGCTCAGAGTTCTTGGCTTTCTTAGGTTTTCTGACCAAGGGAGACTCTAAAGGTGTGTTTTCCTCACCACCCTCAGTAACTGGTTCAGGACATACTTCCTTTCTCTTCTTTTTACTCACTTTATCCTTTTGAGAGGATAAAGTGGTTGGCTTCCTAGTTACTAATGGTTTTGAAGAAGGTGCTGCAGCTTGGGAAGGTTCCTGTTGGTGTTCCTAAGTTTGTACTGCTTCAGGATTAGGAACCATAGCTGAGATAGCAGTTGCATTGGTTCTCATATCATGCATAGGGTAAGGGTAAGTCCTGAACCTCTCCAGCATAAATGGAGTGATCCTCAAACTCACAGTTACCTTAATTCTTGTAGTAAGTGACTTAAATATGATTTTGGACACTTGCTTACAGTCGCCTATTTTAGTGCTATCAATTCCATTCAACAAATGAATGTATTGTACTTTATTATTTAAAGCATACATTATAAATCTAGGAAGAAAGATCTCTTTACCTCTAGCAGATAGTGGCATGACAAGTCTGGTAGCAAGTTCTTCCAGGATCAATAGCCCAACATTGAGCTTCATGTTGTGAGCTATGGAGAATACCAGCTTCTATACTACACTGGAGATATTGTCAAATCCTGGCTTCCTGCAAGTGAATGCCCTTACTATGCAGTCAAACACGAAGGACCATTCCTTTCTGAGATTAGTTCTGTTCATGCTGGAAAGGTTGATGTTTCCACTATAGTTGATGAAATCCATGAATTACACCAGTTCATCTTGTGTTGGCACTTGAGCTAAATTCTCAGTAGAAAGCCCCAGAGCTGCATTCATATCTTGCTCACTGAATTTTATCTGTTGTCCTCCAATGATGCATGTGACCACCATAGACACAGAGTTGTTATCCATTACTTTCCGTATTACGACGGTGGTCCAAAATTCATGTAGTACATCCAGATACAGAATTGGATTAGCTATCAAAGCACCTGCAAGATATGATTCAGAAACGAACTTCGCAAACCCCTTGAAGGTGTCTGGGGCTTGGTTAGGATCTATAAAAGCAAGAAAGTTGGTTCCTTTCTCTGGGATAAAGGTTCTAACAACGTTTGAGGCCATTCTGGTGAAGTGAGAAAGAGTGGGTAAGAGAAATTTGTGAAATAGCTTTTGAAATGAGGAAAAACGTCTTGAAATTGAAAAAGCTAGATCACTTCGAGATCTGAGAAAGCGTAAGTATATGTATGTCAAGAAGTCTGGGTATTTATAGGAAAGGTAAATAACTTGTCGAGAACTCAGATATAGACATTAGGCATATAATTATCGAGAAGTCATGTTAAACAAAATAGACACGTTCGAGAAGTCAATTTTAATTTCTTGATTAGAGAAATAATATAGACTTATCGATATGTCCTACAAATACTCAGTTTGTCCATGAAGGACTGAAAAATTCTGAATTTTAATTGATAAAATCAATGTAAAATTAGAATGGATTTTATGTCAAAAGTATTTGCTGAAAATAATTTATGGATAAAATTATTTCAGATAAATGGATAAGTATAAGTTGGACTTATAGAGAACTTAGATTTTTCATCAGAGAACTCTATAATAACTTGTCGAGAAGTCATAAACTGACTCTTCGAGAAGTCTGACAAATGACTTGTCGAGAACTCAATCAAAGAGTTGTAAAATGGCTTATCGATAAGTCAATTATACTTATCGAGAACTCAGTTCTCAATACTTTTGCTTCTTATGAGATCTGTTATTTACCAACTACATATACCTGACATGTGAATCAATAAATATCAGTTTACTTAGAATTTGAAAATTTCTAAGTTAAAGTTTGAATTTTGAAAAATAAATATGCAGTTAATTCTGAAATATTTATAGTTCATATTCCAGTTAAAATCTGACACAATCAATTAATTTGATTTATCAGAATTTAATCTGTTGCAACACAGTTTGACTGAGTTCTTACCTTAAGATGAAAAATCAAGAAATGTGATTCCACTTACTGGTTTAGTGAAGGTTGCTTCATCTAGAGGTTAAGTAAAAATGTCAGTCAACTGTCTCTCTGTTGGAATACAGATGAGTTCAAGGATACCAGTTGTATCAGTTGGTTGATAGACTGGTATCTTACAAATGAGCACCGCAACTCTTGCAGTTGAGTATTGAGCTTCTGCAATGAGTGTTAATATAGATAGTACCTCTTGCTGTAATAAGAGGCTAATCTAGTATTAGTCCTATCAACCCTGCATCTAGCCGATTCTGCATCTGTAGCCCCTTTCAGCTTCAACACAAGTTCCCTTAAAACATTTGAAGTGTCTTCTTTTACTGTCAACACGGGTGATTCCTTTGAATTTGCTTGAACCCTACATTGTCCATGATATGCACACCGATTTCAGTTCTTTATCAGGATCATTGTTGATGTTGAGATCTTTCAAGTGCAAGGGACTCTTCTTCTTTTAACCTAGGCAAACCAGCCTCTGCATATTTTTCACTCAATCTTTTTTGGCACAAGAATTCCTCGCTTTATTGTCCACATGCTTGGTTAAGGAAGTAGTAGAATTTGTTCTTATTTGTTGAGTTCAATGTTGCAACAAACAAGCTACGTTTTTCAAGAAAACATTTCCAAATATTGCTTTGACATCTCCCATTGTGAAGACCTTTGTTGTTGTCTCCAAAGGTCACTTAATGGGCCAGCCTTCTACTCAAATAGTGATAGCAGGGCTTTATCACTTGTCATAAATCATGAGCATACCTTGTTCATGATTTGAATGACTTCCCTTCACTTGCCCTGCATTCAATGAGGATTAAGTGTGATTACCAACCCAAGTAGAGTTGGGTTCTTTTGTCTGAGTGACTGATTCAGCAGAATTTGAGTTATAATTTTCAGACAAGGGAGAATTCTTTGAGGTTTGTGCATTCTTCTTGGCATGAGTAGATTCAGGATTGGTTTCCTTGAAGTTTATTCTCATCCTGTGACAACCTTTTCTTACTTTCAAGTTGTGATGAATGCCATCAAGCTTGTCACAAAATGGGAAGGAATCATTTGCTTTTGCTTCATTGTATGTACAGACTTTTTCATCTGATTTACTAACTGCCTTTTTACAAGGGTGAGTTAGATGATTCTCAGTGCAACATATTTCATATTTCCTTCCTGGAGCTTCTGCACCATGAGCAAGATTATTGCTTTTGTTAAATTTTACATTCCCTTTTGTGTTCCTCTCTCTCCTCTCAGTGCTTTCTAATTTGGTTTCTTTGACAGATGTCTTTGGTTCTTGATCATTTATGAGCTTCTTCTCACTTTCAGTTTTAGGGGAGTCTTCAATGTTTTTCTTTGCATCATCCTTATTTGCAAGTTCCTGCTTGATTAGTAACTTACTTTTATTGAAGTTAGTTTCTTCAGCTTTGAGCACATATGACTTTTCTTCTCCAGACATAACTAGAACATCTTTGTAAACTGTTTTCCTTCTTTTGTCATCTGCAACTTTCTTGTTGTCGCTCAAAGCCTTATGGTTAAATCTAGTGGCAGTGTTTCCACTAGATTTACTTTTCTCATAATCCTGATCAACCAAACCAGATGCATGTATGAAGAATTTTAATTTTAGTTCATACTCTTCAATCTTTTGTCTCAGAACTTCCTCAATTTCACTTACACACTTGATCTTGTTCTTGGGATATACATCTTCCTGTTTCAAGACATCAAGCTCTACTAATAACAATCCAGTCTCTTGTTTTTCCATCCCAAGTTTCTCATTGATCCATGTCAATCTACTACCTTCTTCATTAGCAATCATTGCACTTTTGTGAATGCAAAACATTTTTGTGCTCATCTTTTTGACAGCCTCCTTACATTGATTCGCATTCCGCTCAATGGTGGTGAGAGTTGGGATTTTTTCCATTGATGAATATTGATCTTCTTCCTCCAGAGCAATGAGTGCGTAGTTTCCAAGTTCCTCATTTTCATCATCGTCAGAATCATCCCAACTCTTCCCTTCTGTAATGTAGGCTTTACTTTGGTGTTTCTTTAAAAGTGCTTCATATTTTGCCTCCAGTTAAAGATAAGCATTGTTCTTCTTGGTTTGTTTGGGTTTTCTGCATTCTGAACCCGTCACAGTTAAAGCATGTAATTTTTTATCTATCAACAAATCCAGTTTTGTAGCTTCCTTTGCTGTCAGATGTGAACTTTCCCTTTCCTTGCCAGCTACTGTCATGGTCGAAGTGTGGTTTCTTGCTTTTGAAGAATCTAGGCTTCTTTACTCTAATGTTAGGTAATTTTCTTTCCAAGTAAGCCATTGATTGATCTATATCATCAAGTTCATCCAAGATGTAGAAATCATCTTCTTCCAGTTTCAGTATGACTTGTTCTTGAGATACATTGTGTCTTTGCTCACTTATTTGTACAACCGGAGTCTGGAACTTTGGTTCTTCACTTGAGGTTTGATCATCATTGACAATGAGAGCACTGGAGCCATCCATGATATGCCCTTGACCAGATCTCAAGGATTTCCTTTGAATCATTTCTAATTCATATGTCTTTAGAATTCCAAAATGAACTTCCAGTGATATTCTGCTTAGACCTCTCCCTTCTCTGATGCTGAATTTTTTTGTTCCGAGTGATCTGGGAGTGTGAGTAAGAATTTCAAGTTTACCTCTTCCGCTTCATAATATTTATCATGGAGCTGCAAGTCATTGATCAGCTCTTTCAAACACATCAGTGATACTTTCCTTTGGCTTAGCCATGAATCCCTCATACTTGAGATCAGTATTCTTCTTTGATTTGACCTAACTTCCTCCGTTCCTTCACATAGTATTTCTATCTTTTCCCAGATTTGCTTAGCGGTGTCATAGTTGACAATATTGTTATACATCACACTATCAAGTGATTCTATCAATATCAACTGCAGACCGCTGTCTAGAGAAACTTTTTCTTTCCCAGGTTCAGTATACTCTGAAGGATCTTTTGGACCATAATGAGCTAGGATGACCATGTCTCCATCTGTAGAATCCTCAACTCTAATCATAGGAATGAAAGGACCATTTTTGAGGATCTGAACATAGAGTGGATTAGCCATCTTGATAAATAACAACATCTTCTACTTCCATAGAGTGTAGTTAGTTTTGTCAAACGTAGGAATCTTGATACTGCTGATCTTTTGTGTATTCATTCTTCCAAGATCTTTAATCTTTCTTTCAGATTTTGCTCTAATAGCACTTGTTAGATAATAAATCACAAACAGAGGGGTGAAAATGTTTTCGTGTTTTTAAGCTTTTCTTGATCCGTTTAGGATGGTGAACAAAGTAGATATTAGTGATTATGATCTCATATTAGTAGATATTAGTGATTATATCTCCTGATTACTAGAAATTAGCCTAGATATTAGTGATTGTGATCTCTGATATTCAGCCATGTATACGTCTTGTATGTATCTGATATTATTATATAATGAAAGTGTTGGACAAACTTAGTATTTTAGACTAAGTTGTGAATCATTTTGAGACTCTATATGAGTGAGACACATTATGTGTTAGTGGTGTGTATTTATTGGAACGTATTCTTCTCTTCGAGGGGATTCCAACGCATATTAACACGCTCAAAATGAGTAAAAGGTGAATGAGAGCTGATGTTCCAAAGTTTTACCTTTTAATATGAAAAGTGGTTTTGTACCACATCGAGAGTAGCACAAACCTATTCCTTAGTTTTTCTTATAAATACCATGTACCACATCGAAAAGAAAAACAAGTCCTTTCAAGCCTCTCTTTATAAATAGAGTCTTAGGGCACCAGTATTATTAAGTCAAGAATATAAGAGTCATCTCTTTCATTCTTGGTCTCTTTAGTCTTAAATTTTTTCAATATTCCGGTGATAGTTCTCGGGCTCAGTTCAAGTTCGCTGAGAGTATATTCGATCTATCGATTATACTAGTATCTCGTTTTATCCTGGGAAACAGGTCGCTAAACACGGATGGTGCGGGGCGAAACTGCTTTAAAGAGACAGTTTTCTGGACTCGAGATTAAATCCAATCTCTGTTTGTTTTCTCAAACCCTTCTCCTAATTTAATTGTTAATTCTTATATGCTTATGTGATTTAAGAATTAGCAATGTTCTTATGAATTAGTTATATATTCAATATATATATAATAATGTCTTTATCGTACAAGATTGATAACAATCTTAAAGCAGTTTTCTTCAATTTTCATACTGTCTTGTGAGTAGACGCAAAAGTCAATTTGATTGTTTAAATTGGATTTATTTATGGGTATATGAGTGGCCATTATTTGCCTCATTAATTAAATTAAATTTAGTGCGTTAATTTCTTTGATCACTTGTTGCCATGTGCTTGAAATTAATATAAAATTGATTTTAAGTGGTGCTTTGTTTAAGCATAACAGGTACGAGGCAAAAGTAAGCACAAAGTTGTTGGATAACTGGTTTCTTATAAGGCTATTGATGCTTTAATGGTTATTGATTTATGATCAACTTATATTCAAGTGGACATATTTGGTGACATCCCTCTCGGTTGATCATTATAAATTGGTAGATTAAACCCAAATTGATAATTCGTCCATGTTTTCGCTATTAATGGATAGCTTATTATATTTTGTTAACATGGTGATTGATTTCTTAATTCTGAATTGATTTTGGAATTATTAGTACACTGATACAAGAATCGTATATGCAATAGTTTACATGCGTGTTTGCAAGTTCATAACATGATATTGTTATGCAATTAAATGATATGGCTACATAAATGTGACCCTTCATGATGGAACTTGATTATTTGGTGATTAATTTTTTAATCATTGTTGAGTGATGATAAGGCATCAATTATTATTGTTTAATCTTTAATAATGGAGTTATATCACAAACTTGTAATACTGGATAGAATGCAGTAACATGTTTGTTGTTAAATAATGTGACGAGGTGGGCAGCTGAAGTGAACCAGATTTACAATTGCTCATGATTCTCCACATTAAAAAACCTAATGGGCCTGGAGTACAGGTTATGGGTCGGCACATAAATTATATTTTTCTGGTTGGATTTTTCCTCCAGTTAAATAATAATTTCACGTGTTGGTGTCGGTCTGCTGCGGCAGTGACACACGAGCCTATTATAGTGATCCATATGATACTTAATACGGCAAATATTGATCTCAGTAGTTATGCTGAACTTCGGAGAGAATCCGAAAAGTTGTTAACCCTAACGCATCAGTTGATCAAGGATCACTGAATGTGGGGTTATTGAAGATTTATGTTCTTCCTTGGGCCTTTTATGGTTGTACCAGTAGGTGAGCCAGAAATGTAGGTTCGTGTGAACCATATAAATATTTTAGAGAAATTCGGTAATTGAATTTTTAATGATAAGAACCACGGGAAGTTCTTTAAACATGATATTAAAATCTTATAGGTTTTAATGAATGACGTAAAACCTGCTCAGATGAGAGGTAGTGACACGATACGTGTTTACTGTCTAGTTTGATAGTAAAACATTTATCACTCGTACTCGTAGTCGAGTCAATATTGAAGCTAAATAGAGAGATGTGTGCTCTATAAACTCAAGGGTAAATCCAACTTAATACAGATAATTAAGATGGTAGTGAATAAATTTGATGATGAATAATCACCGGGCAAATTCTGTTTGCAACGTGAATATTCATGAGGTCGTTGCACCTTACTCGCATTAAATAAATGGAGTAGATGCAGGCTTGAGTTGCGCTCTGAGAGAGATGCAAAACGATTGTGATCAGCTCAGACTATCACTGAATTTGAGGATATTAGTTACGAAGGGCTAATCGTTCCTTAAACATGATACCACAGAAGGAAATAATTAATTTTCCTATTAGTTTTGGAATATTTTCTGACATTCTGTAAAATATTAAAATTGTGGGGGTATCTAAAATATAAAATTATTGAATTTTCTATGAATAGTGGAATGTAATGAAACATTCTTGAAAATAATTGAAATGTGGGGGTATCTCGAAACTTGATACCAATACCTCTGTTGGTAGCATGAGATCCAAAACCAATTGAGATATTTTGGATGGATACATAGACAATGGTTGAGTCTAATAATATCCGATATATGAATCTAATTTTTGAGATTCGTAAGAATACTATTACAGAGTTTAGGAATGCTTATGCGATAAGCTAGTAGATCCTAGTAGATCTGTAATTAAAAGTCATCTAAATGAACTTACGAGTTATTGGATGAATGTGAGGATGAACCTGCAGAGAGCAAAAGACTTGGATAATTGCTAGTCCCGAATGTCTTGATAATTTGCTTGAAGGTGAACTCGTAAATTTAATAGAAGCAATGCGCTTCTCGTATAATTTCTTGATAAGTGAATATATCAAGAGAAAATTTGACTATTACTGAGAGTCAATAAATCAAGATTTTCTAGCACGTGTACTAGAAAATGGATTGTGCATGTTCTCTCTATGTCCTTTGTGGGGGAAAGGATGTTAAGAAATAGAGAGAGTGGTTCTGTTTGACAGAATCTTGTTTAAAAAATATATAGATCTTCTTACGAGATAGAAGCATTAGGACCCAAATGAATTTTTAAATTGGGAAAATATATCTGGGTCTAAAGGAAGTATAAGGTCAGACTGATACAAAAATATTACAGTCGAAAGTGATGACCTTATATAATTTATGAAATATTCTCGAGTTTTGAGAATAAGGTTCATTAAGATGATACTAAAATTATCGTATTGTGAAATTTAAAAGTGCATCAATGAACATTGAGATGGTCTTTCTAAATAGATATTTGGAGAAATATCTATTTACGTGAACCCGGGGGTTGCTCTAGATAAAGCAAGAGTAGAAAGTCTGTATTTTCGGTGATCATGTTGAGTGAAACAACATTGACACGAAATAATGGCATATTAAATTTGATATTGCTATGATAAGCAATGGCTTCAAATAAATGACATGGTTGCCATTTTGAGGACGCTCAAAATTGGTTGCTATATGAATAAGAATTGCCAGTTTAAGGACGCTTAAACCCGGTAATGATGCAAACTGAAATTATTGGTTTTTGGGACGCTAAAAGCTGGTAATATCAATAACAAGTGAAGCCTTAAGTAATACTCCCTCCGTCCCTCCCAAATGTTTACATTTGGGTGGGGCGCGGAGTTTAAGAAAAATGATAAAGTAGTGGAAAAAAGTTGAAAAAATGAGTAAAGTAGTGGGACCGATTAATATTATATGTATAAAGTGGGTATAGTGGAGGAAAGTAGTGGATGTAGTTAATTTAAAAATTATAAAAACTTTACTATTTTTGGAAAATTTTGAAATGTAAACAATTGGAAGGGACATCCAAAAAAGGAAAGTGTACAAATGGGAGGGACAGAGGGAGTAACTAGTAAAGTTATTTCATAAATGTGAAATATGTCAATATGAGATGTCAAACTGATTCAAAATCAGAGAATTGACAAGTGTGCATGTGTTATTTACACATGATATGCAAGTCATAATTGATTGCATGTGAGTGATCTGATCATTACGAGAAGTAATGACAAGAGGATCATCTCTGAAAATCTTGATGAGATTGAAAAGTTTTTATTTGAAGATTACAATCTTCGTGACTTTAAAAGTTTTAGATGATACATGTCACATGTTGGTGATGTGAATTTTGAAGAGATCAACGAAGCTAAAGTTGTCATAACTGGAATGGATTTATATTTATCCAAACGTAGATGAACAAGGATCTCTCAAGAAGGATTGCAAGTTTGTTGTACTTTTTAAAATTGTACAAAATTAGACATAGGCTACACAGTTGGTAAACTGGGTAGATGCACGAGTACAATGGAAATTGGTCACTTGGAAGTGATTGCAATGAGATTTAAGGTGTATGATATGTGCTCGTGAGCTTGGACTGCAATACGAAAGTTATCTAATTGTACTATGTGAATATAGTATGCAAATTAGATATTTGACTTTAAGAACTTAAAAGTCATTCGAGAATACATTTCACACTTAGCAGTCGTGTCATGGAAATCCTAAACTTAGCTCGATTCATGATGGAATACGAGTCTGGTGCATAAAATAAATGCAGTTAAAAGGCTGAGTAGCCACTTTGTAAGGATATTCCTAAATGACAAGGAAAATGTGTCTTCAATATGCATATATCGTGTAATCAATATGCAAATTGGGAGATCACATTATTGTGTATGAAATGGTATGTCTCACATCTATGATGAGGACATAATACCATTAAACAACTATTCTCAATGAGAATTATCATGATTGACTATGTAAAGTCAAATGATAATGTTTGGATCCACTAACCAGATGGTTAAACTGAGCGAATCTGTTTAAGACAAGGGAATCTAGTTAGACCGAGAGATAGTTGTCAAATCATCGAGAGGAATGAGCCTTGCCTATTGCTTAACGGCGTCATGGTGGACACCCAACCTTGCTGACTGGAGATCCCAAGAACTTGGTTCAATGGGACAACTAAATCATGATGACCAAATCACTGTGGGGGTAACCCCTGGCCTTTTTCTATGATGATGAAACAGTGAGACCCGTAAGGTACGAGATTAAGCTTTATGCTTTTAATGATCTTTGACGAATACAAGGATTTCAAGTTTGAATACATAATATTCGGTTGAGTAAACGCGGGTTACTCTATAAGATAAAGATCACCTATGTAAGAGAGAAGTATGGCCGCTTCAAAGGAGAATTGTGAGGCACAATTCTTTATAAACTCTTGCAGAACCAGGACGATGTTCCAGGGCCAAAATGGACATAATCATGAGAACTGAATGAGTCAGGAAAGATATAGTGATGAGTATGTCATCGTTTACACAAACGGTCGAACAGTTCAAGGACATCGCGTCATACTGTCTACCAGTAAAGTAGATATACTTATTCGAGCGAAGGTTCAAGGAGCATTCTCTACCTATCGTATGCTATATCTGACCGCCGGAACTATCACCAAGTCAAGCTCCGCGTCTGTCTGTCTATGTGGTGTCTATGTGGTGCGTGCTACTGGACCATCAATCTCATTTGTGGGGGATTGTTGGACAAACTTAGTATTTTAGACTAAGTTGTGAATCATTTTGAGACTCTATATGAGTGAGACACATTATGTGTTAGTGGTGTGTATTTATTGGAACGTATTCTTCTCTTCGAGGGGATTCCAACGCATATTAACACGCTCAAAATAAGTAAAAGGTGAATGAGAACTGATGTTCCAAAGTTTTACCTTTTAATATGAAAAGTGGTTTTGTACCACATCGAGAGTAGCACAAACCTATTCCTTAGTTTTTCTTATAAATACCATGTATCACATCGAAAAGAAAAACAAGTCCTTTCAAGCCTCTCTTTATAAATAGAGTCTTAGGGCACCAGTATTATTAAGTCAAGAATATAAGAGTCATCTCTTTCATTCTTGGTCTCTTTAGTCTTAAATTTTTTCAATATTCCGGTGATAGTTCTCAGGCTCAGTTCAAGTTCGCTGAGAGTATATTCGATCTATCGATTATACTAGTATCTCGTTTTATCCTGGGAAGCAGGTCGCTAAACACGGATGGTGCGGGGCGAAACTGCTTTAAGGAGACAGTTTTCTGGACTCGAGATTAAATCCAATCTCTGTTTGTTTTCTCAAACCCTTCTCCTAATTTAATTGTTAATTCTTATATGCTTATGTGATTTAAGAATTAGCAATGTTCTTATGAATTAGTTATATATTCAATCCAAATTGACACTTGCCAGAGCACGAGCTTGCCAAGAGGCAGTTCTTTGAGTATTTGCAAGGTATAAAATTTCCCTGATGTTTATCATGTAATTTAGCAGGTGTTGTAAATCTCACTAACAAATATAGCAACATAGAAACAAGTGTATAAAGAATTTAGCAAGTTTAGGCCAAGACCACAGTTAACAAAACAAAGCATGCAGGTAAACAAAATCAGTAACTGAAATAACGAAGAGAGAAAGAAAGATGTACCCGAAACCATAGCTTTTAACAGTGACTGAAATAAAGGTTCACAGATACAAAATGCCAAGAAAAATGATCACAGCTGAGTCACCAGGCCTTGCTCGAAGTCCTGACTGCTCTTGAAGAGAATATTGCCCCTACCTGCTGCGTTTGGGATGCGCACAATATCTTCACCAGGATAAAACAGCTCGGAGTTTATGTTAACAGCAGCAACAAAAGCTCCACTTCGACCAGCACCTCAGTCGCCGGAAAATATTAGCACTTCAGGACTTGTGGGAGAGAAATGCAGAGAGGTTGATAGGAGAGGAAAAATGAACAGCTTTTCACATTAACACCCACATTATTATCAGAACTTAAGTTAAGTTCTGATTTGATTCAGAAGTTCTTAAGTTCTGATTCTGATATCAGAACTTGTTATAGAACCCGACCCGCCCCGGTGTGGTGCGTGGCGGGGCGCGCGCGTAAAGCACACAACAACACAATGGACCATCACACACCTTAGTAGTTGTATACTACTCATGTGGGCACAACCCCCTTTATTTATTTCAATGTGGGACAAACATTCTCAAATTTTTCAAGCTTTTCCAAACTACTTTCAACTCTCATTTCATATGGATTTCATTAAGAAAATTCTTAAAACCATACATGAAAATTTAAGCTCAATATCATTGAACAATTTCCAATCATTAGATTTTAGGATTAACATCAAGAACATAATTAAATTAAACTCTAAAATCCTAATTTTCTAACGGCAGGAACTTATGTTTATTGGGTTGGTAATTTATTCTTGTTTTTCATTTGTTGAACAGGTGAAGTTGAGGCTAATTTAGAAAGGCTCCATCAGTGCGCAGAGAAGGAATTACAGAATTACCTCGGTGATGGTACATCTTAAGATTTTCGTGGTTTTCGTACAAAACTGGCTGGATTGACTAGGTATATATTGTGTAAGATATTTATTTGCTGTTATATTGAAACAAAATGAAATGCAAAAGAAATTGCTGTATGCACTTTACTGATGGGCAGAAAGGGGCTTTGAAGGAAGGCTATTTAGCAGGGTGGACTGGAGATTTACTGAGTTGTCCCAGTCTGGGTGCGCTCACTAAATCAAGCTAACCCTATGAATTAATAAGTTGTCAGTCAGTTAATAGTCTTTTTCTATTGAGCAACATACATGCTTAAAATTAGTAGGTGTTTAGTCCCTCTTCATTGAGCTTCTGTATCTGAAGATTTACTTCGAAAATTGCTATGGGATGTTATGGGAGTATGAAACTCTAGGTGAACTCTAGAAGTTAATGATTTTGTAAACCAAGATCAGTCTGCAAGTAGCTTATAACTTGTCAATATGTGGAATATTCTTGGGGAAATTTGGCAATGTGTAAAATGAGATATTGGACTGTTTCTTGGGGGCGAGTTTTAACATCAGAGCTCATTCTGCAAAGGGTTTGTAGGCTAGTGAATTGTTAAAGTTTGTTTATTTATGTTATATACAAAGAGTGCTTGTTTTCAAATTAGTAGATGCTGGAACACGTGTACTGTCATCAGTTAAAAGCAATTAGTTTGGGTACTTTGTTAGCCTCTTCTTTGGGTTTCTTTAGTAGGGTTGGATTTTAAGCTAGGCACTACTACATGGGCCATGAATCAACGAAATTATATGAAGAGTCTTGTTAAAAACTTAAACGGAAAAGAGTGCGCAGGCCGCAGGTAGAACTTGAACATATGGGAAGTCTTTGTGCTAGAGTTTTTAGAAGTTATCCTAAAGATTTTGTAATTGACCTAGCAGTTTAAAACTGGGAGAGGTCCTCTTCCATGCAAGGAACTGAAATTTCTGAGGTTGTTTTGTTTTAAACCCAATGAATCGTAATCCCACCATCTATCTAAGCTATATGGATCTGGAGTTCTGTTTTCATGTCTGTGTTCACAATATTTGCAAGTTTACCTGATGATACCGCATCAGTTGCCTTTTGCATTATCTTGTACTTGGCTTCTTTTTTGTTGTCGGAGAAACAATCTGAGTTTGCAGTATATTGTACTTGACTTTCTTTTTAGTTGTTTGAAAAAGGATATGTGAGTGAGCATGTATTGCGCAAGCTATGTAAACACTAAAGCATACAGCTGTACCTGGTTAACATTATGAAAACGTAGTCAGTTGCCCACTTGTCAATATGCACCAATTGAAGCTAGGCTCTGAAGAGAAGCTGCTATTAATATATTGCAGTACCTTGTTTTTTTTTATTCTTGTTACAAAATAATTTTCTGGGAAAATTTTGTTGATACATCACTTAACATGCTATTGAATGCCACAACAGTGTCACGCGAAATTACTTCGAAAACTTGGTCAGAGCACTGGAGAATGGTTTATCGGATGTTAATTCTATAGGAGCCTCTAGCAAGACTACAAGCTCAAAATGTGTTGCAGGGAGTCAGATGTGTCAGATATGCAGCCAACGCAGATAACTTGCTCAAATTTTTACGTCAGGATTAAATGTCTCATAAACAAAGACTTCAGTGAAGCAGTAAAAAAAGAAAGGCTGGTATAAGAATGTCTGGCTGATATCCGTGATTAGCTTTTGCGAAAAAGAATCACTTGGCAGACTGATTTGTAGTTGCTACTTGTTTCTGGAAGGGGTCAAGACAGAAAAACAGGACAAGGGTCATGGTTTAAGTCTTATGTATAAAATGTTTTTGTCCGTTTTGTGAATAGCATCTGTATGTTAACTTGTAACTTTAAGGTCATGGTCTGGGAACTGTTGTAACTCTTCATCTGCCTATGTTGTACTATTTTGGATTATCATAATAGCCGAATGCTATGCGAATGTACTGGTTTGAAAAGGGTTTCATAGTAGAAATTTAGTGATCTTGGTGGCCATGTCAAGTTGTATGCATCAAGTATTGGTGGAGTCCTGCTTGTGCAGGAGCTATAACTTATGCGCAAGTCAATTTTTGCTTTTCTTAATATATGTTTGGGATTTTGGGTTACTGTTGAAATATTTTGCATATTGAGAGTTTTTTTTGTGGTCTTGAAATTCTTTGTAGCTCTCTTTTGAAAAAATGAATCTTTACTTTTCCATGTTTGATATTTTGACATTTGGCTGAACCTCGTGCATAGGTGTTATTAATTACGCTGCAGCAGTTTGAACGTTCATTTTCTTTTCTTGTGTAGTTCAAGTGGTGTCCTGCTCCAGGATGTGATTGTGCTGTTGAATTTGATGTTGGAAGTGGCAGCCATGACGTGTCATGTCTTTGCTCATATAGCTTTTGTTGGAATGCGAGTTCCTCTACTATAAACTCTCCTTTTTATTTATTAGCTGACAATGGGTCACAAGGTATAATTTCAAATTACTGTTACAGTGTACGGAGGAAGCTCATCGTCCAGTGGACTGCGAGACTGTGGCCAAATGGATATTAAAAAATACAGCTGAATCTGAAAATATGTATTGGTAAAGTTATTACTTTTGGATAGTTTTTAGGAAATTATTTCAGCACTTCCCATTCTCTGCATTGACTATCACAGGTCATGATCATCATCAGTTGTATCTTAGGCGTAAGACTCTTCTCTCAAGCGTAGGCCTTCTACATAATTTATATACTAACTTTCTAACCGTAGGATTCATTTTGTGAAAAGAATCCTCCTTGACTGGTAAAAGGATACTAACAAACTATTATGGATGCCTCTCTCCCACCCCCCCTCTCACACATACACACATTGACACTCACACTCAAGTCTAGGCGAGCTAGTTTATATTTCTTTCCTGGTATAATATCTATATACTCAAAAAGAAAAGCCATGTGCACCACAGCTCTGCATCTATGTTTATATAAAAGTCTGTCATCTATGTTTTACTTGTTTGTACTGAAACTGTTTCCTTTTATTGTGATGAAGTGCTTTAGAAGTTGGATTTTTCAATTGATGATGTTCTATTATTATGACACAGGATACTTGCTAATTCGAAGCCTTGTCCCAAATGTAAGAGACCAATTGAGAAAAACCAAGGTTGCATGCACATGACTTGCACACCACCGTGCAAATTTGAGTTTTGCTGGTAAGCGGCAAGTTTTGTTAGATGTATTGCATACTTTTCTTTGATGGTCTGTTGAAGTGTCCACTGCTCTCTTATGATCTTAATGTGTTCATAGAAGTTTCACATCTTGGATCTGCGGCAAAAATAATTAGCTTGTTTTTGTTTTCTCCTACAAATAACTAATTTTACATCTAGCAGTCGGCCAATCTCATAGTCTTACCGATTTGATGGGCAGGTTATGTCTTGGTGTCTGGTCTGATCACGGGGAGAGAACTGGTGGCTTTTATGCAAGTAACCATTATGAAGCAGCAAAACAAGAGGGAGTGGTAAGGTTTGTTGCTTTGATGTCATGTACTTGCTGAGAATATGCATATAAATTAATTTCCTACGTATTATATTTTTCGCAGTATGATGAATCTGAGAAGAGAAGGGAGATGGCTAAGAACTCGATACACTCATTATTACGAGCGGTGTGCTACCAACCAGTCGGTATGTTCAAGTTTGTCACTTATATCTCCACTTCTCCTGTTATATAGTATAGTCATTATAAAAATCAAAGGTCATCCAAGTCTCTTTATTCCGATAGTGGTCAGTTACCCTGCCTCTACTGAGGTTCGAATCCTCAATCTTTTGTTACCAAGAGAAAAGGTGTATACACTAGGAGATATTAGGGATAACTCCTATTGGAAGTAGGAACTGTTCCATTATCTTTGTGAAAGTTATTTTCCTTGAAATGGAGAATATAGGTATGGTTCATAGTATCTTTAAGGAGTAATTTACGATTTGTTATCCTGGATGTCCACTAATGTTCATTCAGTTGGCTATATTATTTAAGTTGAGAAAGGACCGGTTCTGTTCATTCCATTTTATAGTTATTACTTCTCTTCTAAAACCTGTATCCACTAGCATAACAAAGAATTCAGAGAAGCAGTAAAAGGCAAGGCTAGTATAAAAAAGTTTGTGAGTCAGTCGTGATTAGCTTGTGCGCAGAAGAATCACTAGGCACTAGGCAGTCTGATTTGTAGTTGCAACTTGTTTGGGAAGGGGTGAAGAAAGAAAATCAGGATAAAGGGCATGGTTTGAGGCTTATGCATATGTTGTATTTGTCCTTTTTGTTTATATATAGCGTCTGTTAGTTCGGTTATAACTTAAGGGGTCATGGTCTGTGAACTGTTGTAAATCTCCAGCTGCCTATGATATATTATTAAGGATAATTATATATAATGAATACATGCAAATGTACTGGTTTTAGTTGTTTCGTATGTGTTCTTTTCCCATGGGGAGTAGTGGAACTTAATAGTGACAATTCATAGATTATTAAAACTTTTGAGCTGTAGCTAATGTTTATTTATTTTCTTTAAATGCAGTTTAGATAAGTACTCATTTTATTACATATGCTCAGTGCACACTTGAATACTTGTGTTAGGAATTTTATACAAATAGATTCCAATTCTCGTTTTTTTGTACTTCAGTAATCGAAAATGGACTATGGCTATTTGTTATCAATGTATTAGTTTATTTTTGGATATTTCTCTGTTGTAAATCTGTTTAAATGATTTGCTTACAAGTAATCTGACATTTTAACCTTTTCAATGGCAGTCGAGGCAGAAAGCCCTTGCAGATTTACATAAAATGCAAACTGTGCATGTATGAACAAAACTTTATTTTTAGTTGTGATATAATATGACCTAGACTAGAGTTATGATTGTATCATTTGTATAACCTCTCATTTTTTATTTGCAAGCAAAATGTAAAATAGAATTTGAAGCCATTGTGGATAGATTTAACTTGATTTTTTTGTTCCACAACCTACATTTCTAAAGAATAGCTGCTTTGATCTTTTAGCACATTGATTGAGGTGCTTGAAAACATAATTATACTCATTATTAAAGTTAAAAGTTTATATCAAATCAATATTTGATGGGAAACTTTATTTGATATAGAAATTTGATTTTTATATTAATTTTGAATAGTTTATTTTGCAGCACAACACATGCGGACCAAAAATCAGAGGGACTGTTGTTTAGGAATGGAGGCAGTATCATTTGGCTTGTAATTTACATCTACTTTTGAGTTGGTCAGAAGTTTCTAATTTTTAAATGATAATGAAGATAAATTAGAAAATTTAAGCACAAGTACACAGCTATAAATCTTTAAAACATTATTCTTTATCCAGTCAAATTAATCTCTTAAACTACATCATTGCATGCATTTAGTTGTTGAGCTCTCTTGACAAGAACAGCGTATTCTTTATACTGAATTGGTGTATGGAGTGATCTTGTTTCTGTCACCAAAAGTAGAGTAAGTGTCAATTTAGCCATATTGTTTTTTGGGCTGCTACATCCCCGTAAGGACTTAAATTGATCTATAAGTACTCTCTCCCCTGCTTTTTGTAAGTTTTGTTTTTCTGTTTTTTCCAGCTTGAAAAACTTAGTGAGAAGCAGAAGATACCAGAGTCACAATTGAAGTTTGTGTTGGAAGCATGGTCACAGGTATGTCTAAGTTTCTTGATCTTAACTCTTGCTATTCCCGTGCCCTCTCCTTTCAGTGTCCACAACTTGTTTACAAACAAGTTTCTGTGGCTTTTAGACCACTATGTTCCTAGTCTTCATGATATAGTGTGAATTAGCAAGATATAAAGAAGTGTAATTAGAAATTGTGGTATATAACGAAGATAATAGCAAAAGATAAATTTACTACACCAAGGATTATGCCAAGGATTTCTCAAAATGTAAAATAGATGAATATAAAGAAGTAATGAAAAGTAAATCTTAATCAGTAATCAAATATTAATATTCATTTGCAATCCATACATGTTCCTAAATATCAACAAGAGAGTAGTGATGATCTCACTAGAATAAAGCATATATTACACTAACCGGGTTTACTCATCTTTGCATCATAAATTAACTTAGATACTAGTGCACATTTGGTGAACCAAGCTATGTAAACACTACTAATTATTCAACTCTTTTTTCTAGAACTTTTGATCTCCTATATACTTTTAGAAGTTCATCTATTATCTCATTTTTTAGGGTTTTTTACTAATATGTCCCATTATAAAAGTCCATTTATAAATATATCCCATTTATAATTATATTTATAAATATATTCTATATTAGAACTTTTCTATAATTTTAGATTAACCATAGTTAATTACACAAGTGCATGTTTTTAAATGACATAAATAACCCTACAAATGACTTGGAGAATATAAATATTAACATTTGGTAATTAGGAGATGTATACAATCCAATAAATTTTAAACTTTGGTGGTTTCACTTAGGTAGTGATTTGTGATCACAATGGAAAAGAAATATCATTTTATTTCACCTTAGCTCAACTTGATGCAACCAGGAACAATCAATTTTGATCGGTAAAATTTTAAAAATTGAAAATCATTTTACACCCCCGTTAAATTGATGCAACACTCAATTACAATGGTAAAATTATAAAAATTAAGAAATTGATAGTACATGGTCTGCCCCCGCCTATGTGTACACTAAGAAAAATGCAACAATTATTGCGAGGCCAAGTTAAGTTTTTAAACATTGAACCTTAAATTTAAAAAATCCCAGAGCCCATTGATAGTAATAAAAAAACCAACCAACCACCATACATTCCTGTGTCAAATATGGTGAAACAAAAATTGATAGAGACCCAATGATTTTATGTTCGGTGGAACAAGTGATTTTTTTAAATTGTATTGTATTATATTAGGGGCATTTTAGTACATATGCTCATATTGATGAGATTATTATACATGTATGAGGGTTATACGTCAGTTTAAGTTAACTATAGGACATATTTATGATTATTGAACAAAAGGGGACTCATTCACAAACTAACTCATTATTTTGGGATGTTTTATACAAATTCCCCAATTTTTAAACATTTATGTTTCCTACAAGAAGTTAAGAATGAATCCCAGTTTAGCATTAACCAGTCCAAAAACTGTCTTCTCTTTTATGTTACTTCTATCGAATGTAGGCGAGTGTTGAAATGGACGTATGATTATGGATTCTATTTGCCAGAGCACGAGCTTGCCAAGAGGCAGTTCTTTGAGTGTTTGCAAGGTATAAATTTCCATGGTTTTTATCATGTAATTTAGCAGGAACTTATGTTTATTGGGTTGGTAATTTATTTCTGTTTTCATTTGTTGAACAGGTGAAGCTGAGGCTAATTTAGAAAGGCTCCATCAGTGCGCAGAGAAGGAATTACAGAATTGCCTCGGTGATGTCTAAATTTCTTAATCTTAACTCTTGCAATTCCTGTGCCCTCTACTTTCAGTGTCCACAACTTGTTTCCAAACAAGTTTCTGTGGCTTTTAGACCACTTATGTTCCTAGTCTTCATGATGTAGTGTAAATTAGCAAGATATACAGAAGAGTAATTAGAACTGTGGTATATAATGAAAATAACATTAAAAGATATACTTAGGAAATTAATAGCATAACATTTACTACACTAAGGATTATGCTAAGGATTTCTCATAAAGTAAAATATACGAATATAAAGAAATAATAAAAAGTAAATCTTAATCAATAATCAAATATCAATTCTCATTTGTAATCCATACATGTTCCTATATATCAACACGAAGAGAGCAGTGATGATCTCACTAGAATAAAGCATAAATTGCACTAACCGGGTTTAATCATCTTTGCATAATAATGAACTTAGATACTAATGCACATTTGGTGAACCAAGCTATGAAAACACTACTAATTATTCAACGATTTTTGTCCTAAAACTTTTGGTCTCCTATATACTTTTAGAAGTTCATCTAATATCTCATTTTTTAAACATTTATGTTTCCTACAAGAAGTTAAGAATGAATCCCAGTTTAGCATTAACAAGTCACCGAAACTGTCTTCTCTTGTAAGTTATTTCTGTAAGCCAGATGGATTTTATGTTCAGATATAAGAAAGTGGTGGTTCCATTCAACTTGGACAGGGTATGTTTCCCACTTACATGTTGATACAGTACGAATTGAAAGCTAAAGAATATACCTCTTACACTTTGAAGCAGCAGATCTCTGATTCTTTACTTTAGACCATTTTACATTGTGCATGAATTGATTAACAGTTCCCTTGGTATTTTTGTGCTGGCAGATTGTCGAATGTAGGCGAGTGTTGAAATGGACGTATGCGTATGGATTCTACTTGCCAGAGCACGAGCTTGCCAAGAGGCAGTTCTTTGAGTATTTGCAAGGTATAAATTTCCCTGGTGTTTATCATGTAATTTAGCAGGAACTTATTTTTGTTGGGTTGGTAATTTATTTCTGTTTTCATTTGTTGAACAGGTGAAGCTGAGGCTATTTTAGAAAGGCTCCATCAGTGCGCAGAGAAGGAATTACAGAATTACCTCGGTGATGGTACATCTGAAGATTTTAGTGGTTTTCGTACAAAACTGGCTGGATTGACTAGGTATATATTGTGTAAGATATTTATTTTCTGTTATATTGAAACAAAATGAAATGCAAAAGAAATTGCTGTATGCACTTTACTGATGGGCAGAGAGGGGCTTTGAAGGAAGGCTATTTAGTAGGGTGGACTGGAGATTTACTGAGTTGTCCCAGTCTGGGTGCGCTCACTAAATCAAGCTAACCCTATGAATTAATAAGCTGTCAGTCAGTTAATAGTCTTTTTCTATTGAGCAACATACATGCTTAAAATTAGTAGGTGTTTAGTCCCTCTTCATTGAGCTTCTGTATCTGAAGTTTTACTTCGAAAATTGCTATGGGATGTTATGGGAGTATGAAACTCTAGGTGAACTCTAGAAGTTAATGATTTTGTAAACCAAGATCAGTCTGCAAGTAGCTTATAACTTGTCAATATGTGGAATATTCTTGGGGAAATTTGGCACTGTGTAAATTGAGATATTGGACTGTTTCTTGGGGGCGAGTTTTAACATCAGAGCTCATTCTGCAAAGGGTTTGTAGGCTAGTGAATTGTTAAAGTTTGTTTGATTTATGATATATACAAAGAGTGCTTGTTTTCAAATTAGTAGATGCTGGAACACGTGTACTGTCATCAATTAAAAGCAATTAGTTTGGGTACTTTGTTAGCCTCTTCTTGGGGTTTCTTTAGTAGGGTTTGATTTTAAGCTAGGCACTACTACATGGGCCATGAATCAACGAAATTATACGAAGAGTCTTGTTAAAAACTTAAACGGAAAAGAGTGCGCAGGCCGCAGGTAGAACTTGAACATATGGGAAGTCTTTGTGCTAGAGTTTTTAGAAGTTATCCTAGAGATTTTGTAATTGACCTAGCAGTTTAAAACTGGGAGAGGTCCTCTTCCATGCAAGGAACTGAAATTTCTGAGGTTGTTTTGTTTTAAACCCAATGAATCGTAATCCCACCGTCTATCTAAGCTATATGGATCTGGAGTTCTGTTTTCATGTCTGTGTTCACAATATTTGCAAGTTTACCTGATGATACCGCATCAGTTGCCTTTTGCATTATCTTGTACTTGGCTTCTTTTTTGTTGTCAGAGAAACAATCTGAGTTTGCAGTATATTGTACTTGACTTTCTTTTTAGTTGTTTGAAAAAGGATATGTGAGTCAGCATGTACTGCGCAAGCTATGTAAACTATAAAGCATACAGCTGTACCTGGTTAACATTATGAAAACGTAGTCAGTTGCCCACTTGTCAATATGCACCAATTGAAGCTAGGCTCTGAAGAGAAGCTGTATTAATATATTGCAGTACCTTGTTTTTTTTCATTCTTGTTACAAAATAATTTTCTGGGAAAATTTTGTTGATACATCACTTAACATGCTATTGAATGCCACAACAGTGTCAAGCGAAATTACTTCGAAAACTTGGTCAGAGCATTGGAGAATGGTCTATCAGATGTTAATTCCATAGGAGCCTCTAGCAAGACAACAAGCTCAAAATGTGTTGCAGGGAGTAGCAAAACAAAAAGTGGGAGAGGAAAAAGCTTGTTCCGGATTGGAGGATCAAGCAAAGGCGCTGAGGATCCAGGAAGTTGGGCTTGTGATCAGTGCACTTATCTGAATCCTTCCAGGTCTGCAACGGTGTGTCAGATGTGCAGCCAACGCAGATAACTTGCTCAAATTTTTATGTCAGGATTAAATGTCTCATAAACAAAGACTTCAGTGAAGCAGTAAAAAAAGAAAGGCTGGTATTAGAATGTCTGGCTGATAGCCGTGATTAGCTTTTGCGAAAAAGAATCACTTGGCAGACTGATTTGTAGTTGCTACTTGTTTCTGCTACTTGTTTCTGGAAGGGGTCAAGAAAGAAAAACAGGACAAGGGTCATGGTTTAAGTGTTTTGTATAAAATGTTTTTGTCTGTTTTGTGAATAGCATATGTATGTTAACTTGTAACTTTAAGGTCATGGTCTGGGAACTGTTGTAACTGTTCATCTGCCTATGCTGTACTAATTTGGATTATCATAATAGCTGAATGCTATGCGAATGTACTGGTTTGAAAAGGGTTTCATAGTAGAAATTTAGTGAGTGGTGGCCATGTCAAGTTGTAAGTTGTATGCATCAAGTATTTTATTTCCTATCTTGCTTTCCTTTATATCAACCTCCTTGGTTGGATGAAACTGTTTGCTGAGAGTGCGTAATCTCCAATTGCATGCTTAATCTGGTAAAGAGGATGATGCGTATTGGAGACAAAGTAGAAAAATGGATGAGCATGTTGTGTATCACGAATAATCATGTTATCGTCGTGTTTTTTTTTTTTTTTTATTTGTGGTTGCAGCTCTTTGTATGGGAAGTACATGCGTCAAGTTGTGATCAAAGCCTCGAGGCCCTCAACAAACTAAAAAAACACTAATGACATGTATACTCTCAATGCATTAAAAGCCAGAAACTTGAGCAAAAGTGTAAAAGTATTTTATTTATCATACACAAATTAAGGATGAAAAGAGAACGATATGTAAGAATATTAAACATGTAAGAAAGATGTAAATAGATGCTTGAGATTAAAGCTAATTAAGGATGAACAGAGAACGATATGTAAGAATATTAAACATTTAAGAAAGATGGCTTGAGATTGTAACAAGACAACAAATCAAGAATCACATAAGTTTGATCCTTTAGTAAGGAATCCAGATTCATCAGCTAGAATTGGAGTACAACCTAAGTTGATAATAAGCTCAGTAATCCACAAAGGACCCTCATCTCCAAATATTAAAATCAATACTAGTTAGCATCTTCCTAGTTGAACATACTCCTCTAGTGGAGGGTAGATATTATACGCTTGAGGATAGCCAAGCTGCTCTGCTCATTCTTCCAGTTAGACATACTCCTATAGAAAACAAACAAACAAACAAACAAACATCATGCTTTTTATAAAAAGATTATAAACATATGTATCTAATTCTTAAATATTAAGAAAAAAGTATATATACCCCATCATGTCCACCAGGAAAATGTGGAACCCTATCTTTTCTTGACTTGTTATCCTTGCCTTTTCTGTGATGCGAAGATCCCGCGCCGCCTCGAGATGAAGTCCATTTTGTAAGATTTTGGCTTATGTAAGACCTGAATACGCGGCTTGGTAGTACATATGTGAATTCACAATGTTCCAACATGATCAATCCAACAAATCCACCACGCTTATCAAACACGGGGCTGCCATAGCAATCCTGATCTAAATAGATATCCTGATTGACACTGAATCCATGAACTTCAATGAGCGGTAATTTTGGATGTAAATGGCTCAATTTCCTCCGCCCTTCCCCCATGTCTTCAACAATCCCCCCAATAGTTCTAAAAGACGGTGTTTGTAAGAACGCATTTTCCCTAATTTCAACTACTTCTCCCGCAAGAGCATTACCAATCGTCTTCCTGCTACTAGGTCGTGGAAAAACCACCGACTCAAACGGGAAGGAAACCTTTCCGGTAATGTTTGAAAAAGCAATATTAATGCTGTGAATCCACGAGAACAGTGGATCTCCCTCCTCAATAGGGGGGAAATCTTGTCCAATATCAATGAACCCAAATATCTCATCTTCTTCACGAGGATCAATGACCAAAACACTTATATCAAACGAAAAATTTACGTTCAAAACCGTTGCTCGCCTAAACTCATTGGAATTTCTTGAACGAACGACAACTTCTGTATGGTTAGCAGGAGTTACCATGGCAGTAGTAATTATCACCCCTTCTGGCCTAATGCATAGACCACCTCCGATAATATGCTGCATGCTTGGTACTTCTGTCGAGATCACGTACACAGCATCTAATTCATTGATCTCTCTGCTTCTCCTAGCCATACCTGCGTGTTGATTCAAGTGGTTATGGAGGAATGAGGATAAAATATCTAACGGTTGATTGACTTCAAATATTATGAACATTAAATCATATTTTCACATCGAAAATGCACATTAAGCCATTATAGGAAATGTAGTTTTCGGGGTTAACAGGAGGAGAACAAAAAATACCTATCAATACTAAAACATGAGTTCTTCTTTCTTTACTAAAGGAAGACTATCACTTCTTACTTTATTTCAGCCATTATTTTCCCATGTCGAAATTGAGCATTTAAGGAAGGAATGGTTTACAAATTAAAGGAACTAGACAGATGGTTGATTTAGTAGTGGCAGAACAGGAAGAAATGGTATCACGTGAGATCTCTATGCATGTTCTTCTGAATAATGTTATAGTAAAATAGTGCGAGCATTGTACTAACCTCGCAAATCATTTGAGTGTCTAGCCATTTCCAGTTCTGCATTTAACTGCAAAGGGTACCAAGTGAATAGATCAGTATACCTTTTTGGAGGCGATAAAACAGGTAGTTTGTAAACAAGCATATTTGAGGCAAATATATCCTCCCCATACTTTTAAATTTTACCAAAAATGTAAAAATCAATTGTGCTAGGCAATTGTTTATTGATGGTGAGTGAGGCTGTTATATTCTGTTACATACTATTAAGCAGGGAAAGTTAATTATCGCACTGTTGGGTTTGAAAAGTCACTAGGCAGAAGTACTTAGTTTTTCAGAATTCGATTTTCTTCAAAGCCAAATATCTTGCATGGTATTATGTTCTGGAGTCCAAGCAATTCTTTCAAAAATGTTCAAATTCATAACAAAGCAAATTTATGAACAATGGTACAGTGATTTTCAAATACATGCTCATGAGGTTAGATTTTAATATTTGTTTTGAATATAATACTGTGACAAGTCAAAGGTCATGATGGCTTCTTTAATTTCTAAAATTCACTATCATTCATGAACATAATACAAAGAAATTACTATTAATTTTGAACTGGGATTACAGCTTCTAGACAAAGTACTTGATGCTAGTTTATACATATCATAATATGATGCCTCTTTTATTCCTAACAGGTACCGTCACGGTACCGTCACGCAGGACATCAAATTATTGGTGTCATTAGGTCGTATAAGGGAATCATCACTGATGAGTAAACGTGAAAATACAAGGTTGAATGAAATAGAAATATTTCATGATCATGTCGTGAAAATCGTGATGTCAAGATCAAGATACGTGAGACAGACTGACTCCTCACAGATAAAGTAACAGTAGCAGAAGACATCATCATACATATTTTTTACACACTTAGAAATAAAAGTGACCTGAATACCTTCCAGTACCACTAGGCTTAGATTTTGCTCGATCAGTTAGTTTTTATAGGACTCAAATAGTACATTACTAGATTTGAATATAATACGGACTATTGCAAACTTCATTCAAATAATACCAGTAGCTTCGAACCATCGAATATGATGTGAATATAAATAGCTTACAAGTTCTAAATTATTGTACTAGTGTTGATAATTAAGAATGTTAGTGGTATATTTGTAATTATAACAAAAATGTAATCAGATACTATATATATATATACAAATATTTCCCATATATCTTTCAAAAGAATGAGACTTAAAACAGGTAAAGCACGTAAGTTGACTTGGTATAAGTAGATTAATAGTAAGATATATTTGAACCACAAAAAGAGTAGTAATTGTCACATATTGATTGAATATAATTCGCACAACTCAAGTTGGACTCCGGTATCATAACATAGAGTACTAGTATGTTTAAGATTCAGCTTGAATAAACACAATACAAGCAATGTGTCATATTTTTGCGCTGATTGGGGTCGAATTGACAAACTTATTAACCCTACCAGTATTGCATGCCATATCTCTTCTATTTTTCTTCAACTTAAACTTTGCTACACCTAATTACTTAAGTTAGAGGACACCATGATTATAACTTGTGTACTGCATTTGTCAATTACTAAAAACAACACATTATATAAATCAAGAATAAGTAAATATACCCCGACGTCATATCCACGAGCTGCTGAAGGCCGGGTCCCCGTTATAAAATCCAGATAAGACTTGATCATGTTGCTTGGTAGAATATAATTCATTTCACGATACTTAAACAGGATCAACCCCACAAATTTACCACCCATGTCAAATACCGGGCTGCCATATCCCTTAGTACAAAGAAACCCATGGACTTCGATCACCGGTAATTCTGGATGTAAAGAACATATTTCCGATCTACGAGGATTGCTCTCGATAACTCCTCCAATAGTTCGAAAAGACCGTGTTTCTGAATATTCGTTTTGCCTCAAATCAAACAAATCATCTTCAACAGTAGTATCAACAGTAGTACTACTATCAAATGAAGGAAAAATTGCACCTTCAAATGGAAAGGAGGCATTTCCGGTGATGAATGAAAAAACAATGGGATTATTGTGAATCCACGAAAAAAATCCATCTCCCTCCTCAATCGAGAGATTATCTGCAATATTAAGATAGTTGAACACCTCGTCTTCTTCCACATCTTGAATGCTTAGAAAAGCTATACCAAAACACGATTTCACGTGTAGAACATCTGCTGGCCTAAATTCAGTGGAATACCTGGATCGAACCCTAACTCGTTCAAGATTAGCTGGAGTTAACGTTGCGGTGGTGATTATCCATCCTTGTGAGTTGATACAAAGACCACCCCCAATTCTAGGAACCTCATCTCCATAGATTTCTGTCATCACCACATACCCAACATTCAAACCTTTAATCATTTCACTAGCCATATTTGGACCAAAGAATCAACGAGTAGTGTATTCTTTCTTCTGCTTCTCAAACTTGTCGGCTTTTCTCAAACATGTTACTGTTTCTCAAACCTAACATTCTATAAACATTTTACTTTACTTATATTTTCCTAAATTCTCTTATCTACTTCTATTAAATATGTTCCTCTACTTATCTGCTATTAATATTCCACTTGTCTTAATTAAGTTAACGAGCTTATTTTTTAAAATAAAATTCTTTCTTCTTTTTTTTTTTTTGTGTTCATGTAAGATAATTTTATATTATAAGATTTCAAAGTAAACAAAAACGATTAAAATCATGAAATATCTAGTAAAATTAATTCTATATTTTTAAGTGTCAATTGATACTTAAAGATACATCACACGATTAAAAAAGGTTTTGACTAAATAAAATGATGGCAATTTTGAGTTATATATAAATTTATTTGATTTTTTTTTGAGCAACCCATAGTAGGATATAAGAAAGAGTATAATTTTTTGATCGAATTTGTGTACATAATTACCAAAATAAAATAAATATAAATGCTTAATTCATTTAGATTTGTGTCATATCCTAATCTTTATATTTTGGTCTTATATCATTTATTTAAATTTGTGTCATAATTATTACCAGATATTATGTCTTGGTCTTATATTGTGGTGGTATTATATACCGGATATTTCCCTTCTATTTTGGCTTAAATTTTAGAATTTCTGATTTTAAATCAAATGTAAATCTAGATAATTCTGAATTTGAAGATGAAGTGTAAAGAAGTCAAAATCCATTTGAGTTTTTGTGAACCTATGCATCAAATTAAAGTACACAGGTTAGGACCAGAACATCTTCAAAAGATCTGAAAAAAAAATGGATCATTCATGTTCTATATTCCAATTATCAATTTGAATGTGGATATTGGCAATCTGATTATAAATGCAAAGGGATTTCAAAATAGGTATCAATTTTTATTGGAAAGCAGAGCCAAACATATACAAATTTCAGACTGAAGTGTGTTTTGCAGTGTTCGTAATAGCTAGTACATGGGAATTTTTTTGTGTAGGTATAGAACATCTGAGTCTGAAATGAGGTATTTTGGTATTTTTCATTACGCTTATATCTCCAAGTTCTGTGCATAGATTCGTTCAAGAAAACCTTTATGAACAAAAACTGCCTTGTCCTGGATACCATCTTTCTCCGCAAATACTTCCCATTTAGATATTTCTAAATGGATTGGTACCATCTCCGTACGAGAAGACCGTCATCCAACCTATACAAAAGAAGTAAAAGGACCAGATTAAATGGCCATTCTAACTGCTTAAAAGTCCAACCAAATGAAACAATAATATTCATTTGGCCATTTTAATTATCAACTTCAGAGTTCGGTTGTCACGGTTACGGAATTTGAAATACCTTTGCTGTGTTGGATTATACATTGTTGCAATCTGGGAGTATAATGACCAACCACACTGGCAGGTGGAACCTGAATGGCTTTTTCAGGCCCAATTCCATATATTTTTGTTGAGGCAATTCTGAGATCTTCGACATCGGAGAGTTTTTATCGAGAAACCAACAACCAGAAGTGCCTAGCCGTGTGTAGACCGAAATGGACTCGCGAAGCTGGTAAACGTTTGGCTAAGATCCTTTCTGAAAGCTCGAGAGTACCAAATGAATTTCTGACATGAAGAAAGGTTCACCTGTCTAGAGTTCTCAATACAAGGTTCAACTCGATTCAAAGAAGTCTAAGCTTTTACGAGTGAATGGGTTGTGAAATTCCACTACTGTTCCCTCTTTATGGTCCAAGTTAGCAATGAATGGAGCACATATTCCTGGACCATCTGCATATATATCAACCTAAAAAAATGGCTTTAGTAACAGAAATAATACAACTCACTAAGAATTGAGACCAGAATTGAGATGCTAGTACTGATTTTGAGTTAGACTGCATATTACTATTATCTATTAAACAAAGCTCCCAAGTTGCTTGCTGCACATAGGATCAAAGAAAAGCTCCTAAAACACATCGAGACATTCCGCATTGTTAAAGTGAGAAAGTTCGAATGCCTAGTCTCCTAGATAGCCAAAAGTCAACAGCAAATGTGTACAAGAAGTAGCAAACAACTGGGGCAGGGATTTAGTCGTTTACTACAAGTCGGCCTGCGTGATTGTCTTAGCCTACATCACTAACTTGGGAATAAGTGCCATCATTAAAACCAAGATTGGAGTCACTAATAACAAAATTTGAATAGGAAACATATAAACAGTAATGACTACGAAGATGAGAGGTGAAGTAAAAATTGCAGTTTGACGATAATTATATTTGTGTAGGACATGAGCACGAAGAAAGGACAGGCATTCTACATTATACTACAAGGAACAAGCTATTGTTTACACTTGTGGAATGAGAAGGGGGAAAAATGACAAGTACGCATAATGTACACGAATTAGTCTTAGTTTATTCCATTCTACCTCATTCTGTTCCTTCTAACCAAATGGAAACACTGCAAATAGGAAATGCTTATATACTGTAACTGTGAGTGTGGATAACTGTGAGACAGAGAGGGTGGGAAGAATCGGGTGATTGTGGACGTAGGGTCATTGGGCTATAAGATGAGAAATTCTGACTATCAATGAGGGTGTATTTCTAAGACGCCATATTGTAAATTGTAAGATGGGAAAGGTTCCATTAAAATGACAAAACTTGAATGTCCATTAACAGAAAATACTAGCTAGACAGCCCAGACTCAATAAAGATAAGATGATAAAAATTTCCCCTTGGAAACTATTACAGCAGACACTTATGGTGTCTGTTAGTTGGGCGGAATGGAAAGTATTGTTAACAAATATCTGAATTCGAGGTAAGAGTTGGGTTTTGAAAAAATAAAAGATTTAGTTCTGTTACTTTTATAGGTTGGGAGATACAGGAGTTCTATATTCTAACCTGTAACAGATATATTATAATGAGAATTTATTAATTTATAGTACTTAACCTCTCAGTTAATTTACTTAGCTTGCTCTGAACTTGACTGGCTAAACTACTACATGTGAAAGTCTTCCCAAATGCAAGTACGAACATGACGGTTTATAAAGACTTACTGTAGATTTTTAGAAGCACTGTACACCTCTTGTAAAAGTCCAAAAGAAAGTATGGTCCGGGCATTCTTCAGCAGAGCACTCTCGTACAACTTAAGAGCTCTATCCAATTCCCAGAGATGTCCTCCATTTTGAGAGATTTAACAAACTCGAATGCCAGAAAAATAATTACATTGTAATGAAGAAACTGAGACCACATTAATCACATCACAGACAAAAAACATGAGTGGGTAATTCTTTGTCAATGTTTGAAAACTAACCATACTCATCAATACGAGCATCATAATCATAACTTGTTGTAAAAAAATGCGCCAGAAGTACGCCCAAGTTTGTCCCACCAGGAAAGTAGGTCCAACACACAAGAGTAAATGACAGTTGAGTAAATGCTTATCACATGTTTTAACAATTAAAACTGGTGACAAGATAACATCATCCAGGTGTCCTTAGTGAGAGGAAAAAAACTGGTGTATGAATTTTTATATTATAGAGATTTCAAAAAATTAAAGATACAGTATAATACGTAGCATATACCAGTTAAGCACTCTTCCTCCTTTCTGGAAAAAAGTGCAGTAGCATAAGCAATATCTTCAGCGGGCCTATGAGAACTGCAATTCCAAAAGTTTTGATCCTGAAAGTTTAAATATAAAAATGCAATTACTACAGAAAGGCACATACACCACACACACACACATTCATGATACATAGTAACATTATATCATATTATTTATAGCATCATAAGGGATAGCAAAAAGATTTGTACCAAAGTGAATAGATCAATAGACCTTTTAGGGTGCGATAAAACAGGTAGTTCGTAAACAAGCATATTTGAGGCAAATATGTTCTCCCCATACTTTTAGGTTTTAACCAAAAATGTAAAAAATAAATTGTGCTAGGCAATTGTTTATTGATGGTGAGGCTGCTATATTCTGTTACACACGGCAATGATGGTCCTACCCGCTCAATTCACTGGTAAAAATTAAGTATCGCACTGGTGGGTTAGAAAAGTCACTAGGCAGAAGTACTTGTTTTCCAGAATTCGATTTTCTTCAAAGCCAAACATCTTGCATGGTATTATGTTCTAGAGTCCAAGCAATTCTTTCAAAGATGTCCAAATTCATAACAAATCAAATTTATGTAGTCGATCAATGGTACAGTGACTTCCAAATACAGGTTTGTGAGCAAGTCAAAGGTCATGCTGGCTTCTTTAATTTCTTAAATTTACTATCAGTCGTGAACATAATACAAAGAAAATACTATTAATTTTGAACTGGGATTACAGCTTTGAGACAAAGTACTTCATGGCAGTATATACATACTATCATGATGTCTCTTTTATTCTTAAAAGGGAGGACATCAAATTAATGGTTCCATTAGGTTGCATAAGGGAATCGTACTGATGAGCAAACGTGAAAAGATAAGGTTGTATGCACACAGAAATAATTCATGATTATGTCTTTAAAGTCGTGATGTCAAGAACAAGATACATGAGACTGACTCCTCACAGATAAAGTAACAGCAGCAGAAGACATCAGGCATATTTTTTACAGACACCCACTAAGAAGTAAAAATGACCTGAATACCTTCGAGAACCACTACGCTTAGATTCTACTCGATCAGTTTTTATAGGACTCTAATAGTATAATAGTACAGTACTAGATTTGAATATAATACAGACTATTGCAAACTTCATTCAAATAATACCAGCAGCTTTGAACCATCGAATATGATCTGAATATAAGTAGCTTACAAGTTCTAAATTATTGTACTTGTGTTGATAATTAAGAATGTTAGTAGTATATTTTGTAATTATACCAAAAAGGTAATCAGATACGATATATGTAAATATTTCCCATATATCTGTTAAAAGAATTCTGTACATCAGATAATAAACAGGTAATACAGGTAAGTTGACTTCGTATACGTAGATTAGCATTAAGATATGTTTGAACCACAAAAGGAGTAGTAATTGTCACATATCAGTCGTATATAGTTTGCAGAACTCAAATAATTTTACGAGCAAAGCCCTTTGCTCATATTCAAATCTGGTATCATAATATAGAGTACTTGTATGTTTAGGATTCAGCTTGAATAAACACAAATACAAGTAATGTGCCATATTTTCGTGCCGATTTGGGTCGAACACCAAGCTACTTGACAAACTTATTAACCCTACAGTATTGCAGTAAGCCATACTTGTCTATTTTTCTTTCTTAAGATTTGTATCGACTAATATACTCATTACTCACTCACAAATCCTCCAATAAGACTTGAATCCTGAACCTTTTGTAAAGGTAGGAACAAGAGATTAGATACTCACAAAGACAGATACTAGGCTCAAAAAGCCTTGAATCATCAACTTTCCTCAATCTTTTGACAGTAAAGGAATTTTCAAATGCACACACATCTTGAACTTTAACCTTCCTAGACCTCTTTGGAAGGTGGGTATATAACTACCTAAGTTGGAGGACATGGTGATTATAACCTATGCAGTAGATTTATCAATTAAACATCTTAAACTAAGTTCCTCTTTAACTTTTATATATGTCACATACCTCACTTGCCTCTATTCCCATTGTGTAAAAAGAGTAATTAAAGTGCATACAGTCATTAAAATCTATTAACTTGTGACTCTTTTTTAGATTTGATTGGTTACCAACTATTAAGAACCCCATATTTACATATTTTAAAAAATTGTTTATGTTTGACGCATCCAAATCAGGAAGCAACATTTATTGGGCTGATTTTAAATGGACGGCCGCATATTGAACAAATCTGTTTTACTCCCTATTTCTGGATGATATGATGAAATAAAATAAATTTAATGGACTACAGAGTAGAGGACTAAAAATGTTTCTACAGCTTGTCATAATATAAACGGTTTTACAATATTGATCATATCTCAGACATATATTCATGTCCGAGTATAGGAGATTGTTCTTAGTGTTTGAATCAGTTTCTGAAAGTACTGCTAAGTCATGATGGTGCTCAAGTTCTGGTGGTTACCGTTACTGTCTTTAGAAAGGACAGTAAGATTCTGGGTTTGAAATATTTTGGTTGAGTGCAGAAAGATTACTATTTTGGAATGCAAACCTGCTGCTACTGGTGCTTATTTGTATGGATGCCAATTCCCCGATGAGTTTGTGGTAATGCTGCCCTTCCGATGCTAATAGTTCTCTATTGGTATACCTGGTTAATTATATGGCAGGAACCTAATATAGTTCTCAATTCTTGATCTAGTGCAGCACTAGTTTAAATTCTCATTGTTTATATGCTTGTAACTTTCCCCGCAGTACATACGGGAGAATTTT
The DNA here is from genome assembly GCF_009905375.1 of Apium graveolens. Classification (NCBI taxonomy): domain Eukaryota; kingdom Viridiplantae; phylum Streptophyta; class Magnoliopsida; order Apiales; family Apiaceae; genus Apium; species Apium graveolens. The sequence goes on along the minus strand of NC_133647.1, from coordinate 1,617,456 downwards.
TTTAAAATGTTCAGCTTAGCAAAAATAACAATTATTTGTATTGAAAACTAATATGGTAAGACACTAACCATAGGCTTTGGAGCATTTGGCTGCTTGCACATTACCCAAGGTACCCTGTATTCTGAGATGTAGCAATTTTTGCAGCCCAAGAGAGATTAGCTTTGCCTACATCGCCACATTTGGATTCAAAAGCATGTACTCATTCTCCACCTGTGCATTAAGAGAAGTTAAAACCCAAACTTTTGTACATTAAAAAACAGTTTCAAGCATCATGTTAGGCAAAGCACCAACTATACAACAAATTGAAATGTAAATGCAAATTAGAATTAGTTTAACATATGTATGACATTAAATAAAATAAGAACACAACAATCAATTCAAGTAAACTAGACAGCAAAATAAAATTAATCACTTAAATACAATTAAGTACCTCATCCCGTCGGTTACCCCAAATAGCTGCATTGTCCAGAGATGGAACACGAGGAAGAGGAGCTAACGTAGGCGATCTAGTCCATGCCCATGACCGCAGTAGGAGTACGCATCTGGTGTTCTCCTCGGATGGCTATCTTACATGACTTGCATAACACCCTAAAAAAATATGCAGGTGCTGATTCCCATGAGAAATTCCGACAACCCTCTAAAACTTGATCAATGGTAGATACATGCAATGAACCTGACTGCCTGATTGATCTGTGAATAAAACCCCGGAAAACAGCTGCAACAGATATGAATGTGTGTATCGCATGAGCTCGGGAGATGCATCATCAGGCAGTCATTTGAAGTTTTCAGTCGGCCAGCTCAACTGAACCTACCACCTATAAAACTTTTTCCAGGTGCTTTTCCAACAAACCTCCACAATAGGCTTGTCCCGCCCATTATCAAGCTGTGTAAGACCAAATGACCAAGGAGGACACTAACATCTTGAAGTGTGATGATACACACTCAGACAGGTAGGTGAAATGTATGTGTTTCAGGCCACCAACGCTCTACTAGTGCAGTGATCAAACCCCAAGCCATGACAATGCAAGAGAGCCGTGAAACACCATCAAACATCAGGTCTGAAAGAATGGGAATCATCCTCTCATATAGCTTCCAATGTCTAGCCTGGTTAGGATTAAGCCGCCATGAATTTTGAAATTCTCCAGCACCCGCCTTTCTCACAACATTGGATACGAATGGATGTAAATGTAGCACGCAAGTCTCTACTCTCTAGGTCCAGGGTCCATGGACAGCTCATCCTCAGGGTGCACACCCTAAAAACAAAACATAATTACAATGTAGTACATCTGTTGATAAGCAAATAGGTTGATTGTTTATAAACTTAGGAAAAAGCAACCGCAAAATCACTTATAATGTTATATACATGCTATAGTATGACATGATGCAGTAAAACATTTATTGACACGAAAGTATGTATGTAAAAATACAGAGTTACATATAAACACTCAGAATCATTGAATGACAAATTCAGCATATCGTATTTAAAGTGAAAAAATGTGATATATACATGTTGGTAGATAGCAAGCATATGTAGTGAAATGTAAACAAGAAGCATAGTGCAACGCTTATAGAATCCAACAGCGGCAAGTTTAAAGTGCTGTAAGTCTACCTAAGTGGATTAAGCTACCTGACAATCATCGTAAGTAATTCGTATTTAAGTTTGCAGTATAATAAGTTTAAATCAGATGCAAGTGCTATTCCGGAATATTAATATTGATTGTCTGTTAAGTATATGCGAGCTCATCATACCAACAAAATATTGGTTCTAAAAGCCATACAAGCAACAAATTAGTAATAGTAATGAATAATCCATTCAAATTAGTCTCACAAGTAAATGAATAAATTATCAAACTCTATTTTACAGTGTGATGATTTATAACATTCACAACACACATTCAAACCTAAAATTGCAACACAATCATGAATACAGATTAATATAAATATACATATTAACGTTGATGCTCGCAGAATTTGACTTCATAATTTCGTTTCCCCCTTTGCGAAGATGCATCCACTGTTGAGGCGGGTCGGGTTGAAGGAAGATGGATGAATACACCAAGTTATTTTCCCCAAAACTAATTGGAACCCCGGTACAAAATTACTAAAATCCCCTTCAATTTTAAAATCTCTTTATATCATCTTTTAAAATCCTTTTTCCAAAATCTTTTTTTGCATTCACATCAATTTTGTAAAAAAATAAGATTAATTTATATAATTGCAATGCAGTCACTTAATAAAGAGTAAATACAGTTAAACTTCTTTAAAGTAATACCAAATTTATTACTTTATCGATATTTCAGCTTTTTATATGAGGAGCTCCGACGGATGTATGAATGACAAGGTGTATGCTATGTATCGGGAGGTATTTGTGATCCGAGATGTTCTGATGAGATTGATGAGGTGTATGTGACCTTTTGTACCTTCACCAGAGGCAGGTTCTGTCGAGGTGTTTTGTTAGGGAGATTGTGCACCTATTATTGCGGTTCCCGCCGTTATTACGATTGTTGCTAAGAGGTGCTGGAGAAGGAGTGTTAGCAGTATGAGGGGCACACATAATAAATGAATTTGTCCCATAGTTGTGTTGACGGTGGGACTCCTCGTGCACGAGCATACTGCGAGCAGTTAAGAATGAAGGGAATGGATTCATGATATTGATAAAACTACATGTAGCATCAAAGATTTACGGGAGTCCATTCACGATTGAAGAACACGTTGTTGATCACTCACTGTCTCCTTAACATCTTTGAGTTGACCAGCCAACGACTTGAGGTGCTGATAATAAGAAGTGACATTAGGAAAATCCTCCATCTTAGTATGATTAAATTGATACTCAAAAATTTGCAGCGCGCACACCTTTGTTATCCTGAAACAAATCATTCACATGAAGTCAAGCATCTATGGCACAAGAACCAGGATGAATAATAGTAAGAAGAAGATCCCACGATATAGTGCTATATGATAACTCCGGTGTACGGGGCTACTCCTTCCGACGCCGCGCCTGGACCTTCGTAGCGGCTGTGGTGTAGCTGTGGTGGGGTATCTGCAAAACAACACCGGAAAGGGGGTTTGAGCCATGCGGCGCCTCCGGTGTGAGAGTAAGAGTTTACTTTGAGGAATATGAAGATAGATAAGAAATTATGGTAGTTGTGTGTCTATAGGCGTGTACGAGAATGTGTAACCCCTAAATTGTTTCCCTTTGGGGTATTTATAGCCCAAATGTAGGATTTAGGGTTTGGTACATTTAGATCAGGGCCGTTCATTTCTGGGGGCGGAGGACGCCTAGCTCGGATGGATTCGCTACACGTGTCCAGGCAGGTACCACCTTTGAGACGACCCAAAGGCGTGTTGACGCGTGTCATGCTTATCTCAGGTGTTGGTTGTTGATAGCCGTCACTATCATGTGCCCTTCCTTGGTGGGCTGTGGGGCATACCTGGGTTTGGGGGACCCCCATCGAGTCTGCTCTAGCTGGGTTGGACCCTATCTGGGAGGTGATCTTGCTCCTGTGTTGGGCCTGTGTCCGGATCCAAGATGGGAGGTGATCTTGCTCCTGGGTTAGGCCTGGGCCCGGAAATCAATCCGAGTATCGATCCCTCCACTTGATCTGGGCGAGGGGGGTCTCAGTTCTCTAACTGAGCTTGTCCTACCCTGGATCTAGGTTGGACTCTAGCTAGGTTGTCTATACCCTATCACTATAAATCCAAGAAAATACTATTACATCTAATTATTTCCAGTTGGAAGCAGAGACCGTAAGATCCGGGGGAGTCGTCACAAGATCATCCATATGATTCATCATGTTGTGGGCCATGACAACGACTTTAAATACCCAATCCCACATGTGATATTGTACATGTTGCAAATCAAGGGTAAGAAAGATGATGCCCTTAATATTGTGTATCGCTTGAGCAGGATGAAGGGTTGAGGAGAGGGGATGTGTTGTTTTGTTATTTCCATCGCCCATGGTGGTTGTTGCTTAGATAATTTGAGAGAAAAAGAAAAATTAGGCTTAGGAAGTTTGGCTCGATACCATGCTAGAATACAGGAAAAGTCCTCTGCCTTGGGATTGTATTTCATTCAATATATATAGAGTTGTATGTTACAATATCAATCTATAACTAGCATAATAACACGTGCGAGGCACGAGTCATTTTCTAGAATTTTTTTATGCATCATGCAATTATAATGTTTTTAATTGTTTTCTTATTTGTAAATGTTGTACAATGTCTAACGTATATCAAATACAAGTTGATTATTTATCAATGTGTATTATTTTCATAAAAGACAATACCAAATTACACAGCGTTTCAAATATAACTCATTAGCAAAATATATATATATATTCTTGTTTGTGTTGTATAATTTGTATTTAATGAAGGGATATAAATAGGGTAGTCAGTGTACATTTAAAACGAAACGATTATACTTAATATGTAAAATGACGTTAGTATGTTTACAAATAAAAAGTTAAAAAATAACATTTATGTTGAATACAGAGTTAACCAACAATTTTAAATTTTATTTAAATAAACTATATGTACTGGTCTATATTATTACTAAGTTCACTACTAACTTATAATTAACTTATTCAATTTAAAAAGATAAAAAATGCATAATTGAAGTCAGGATGACTTGCAATCATAATATACAATAATGTAAAATTTACACTATTATTAATATAAAAGTTGATTTTTTTGAAAAAGGTTAGTTTTTGAAATTCAAATTATGTATTTGTGGAATAATGTTAGTTTTTTATTTACAATACGGTTACCAAAGTAACATTAAGTTATGTGTGTATGTGTCAGCTTGTAAATTGTTGTATGTTACATTTCTTAGTAAATTACGATGGTTTCAATTATTTATATGCTAAATATCTGATTTATGTACATGTATAATCATTATTAACATCTAGTGAGACAAATGATTACTTAAATAACATGCATTTATAATTATTCGAAAATTAAAATTATGTAATAAATAAATTGCAATAATTTAAATATGGTATTCATATTATCATTAACAAACAATTTATATCCAGTTTTTACGCAACTGAGTATCAATCATAGTTGTAATATAAAAATAAATTATATATTATAAAGACTTATTATTGATATTTATGATTTTTATTTCAAGGATTCGAAGAAAAATTATAATTATATCGTTATTTAAACCGTTTTTAAGTTTCTTTTATTACTACTCTAATATTTCTTCATATAATAATTTCATAACAGTGTATACTATTTTCCTAAAATTAAATATTTTTCAATTTGATAAAGTTTTAAAAATATCAATTGAACTGGTTAATTCATTCATATTATTGAACACTATATATTTTTTATTTAAATAATATAAAATGCATTGAATCAAATGTTACAATATAGTATAAATATAGCTTTTATTTGAATAATTCAAAATATAAAAATAATTCAAAATATTTGTACAATATTATCTTGATAAATGAATATTATTTATATAGAAGAATTCTTTTTAAAAAGCTTTTTAAAGTGAAAAATGAAAAATAAATCGATTTAATATATCATCGTAGTTTTAAAAAATATCGTGATATCTCATATCAAATTTCGAATATTTTTAAAATCAGAACAAGTCCCAAAAATAATAATGCGCTACCAGTGAAGTTAGTAATTTTAATATAAATAATCAATTGACTTGATCTTATAAACACCTCAAACACTTTAATTTATATTAACATAAGATATTAAAAAAAATTCACATTATTGGTAAGATATTCTCGCCGAACTAGTAATTTAAATTTACTAAACGTACAATGTGACGATGTTTTTTGACGGGTCATATAGTCAAATTTCGAGTATTTTAATTACTTTTTATCATAATAAAATATTTTAAAAATATATGAGATACATTTTTAAACTAAAAAAAGATTAATAAATAAGATAATAATTCATTTATGTACTATGTCTAATTTTATATCCAGAATTTAATTCTGTAAAATTAACTGTACAAATATTCAAGTAACAATATTTAAGTAACTATCTTTTTTTACAGAATTCAAGTAACTATCTTTAAAGTTAAATAAAATATTCATTTAGCACACTTACATATTATGTGTATGATAAAAAGCACATGTGACCTTATGATGTAGTGATATGAGGTTGTATATGTGAATGAAATATATTGAATTCGATTCCCACAAAGCACATATTTTATATAAAAATTAAAAACAGGGGTAGTTTGTCTTTTCAATGAGACTTTTTAATCTCACTAATTTTATTATTATTTTTAGTTTTTTTTTATTTAACTCGAAAAATTAGAAGGGAGTCGAGACACAAGTTGCGCTCCCACCCCTTTCTGAATACAAAAGCTAAACCTATGAAAAAGAAAAACACCACTCTTAGCATTATTAGAGAGAATAATGGAAAGAATCTTGAGACGCGAGAGAACATCCAACGCTTTCGTGTCTAGTTCCCCAAAAGTAGAGAAGGCAAAGGGGATAAACGAATAACCATGGTCAGCGCAAATCCTAGAATACTTCCTTTTTTTCTTTTCCACCGCATTTAGCAACGCCACCCCAGGAGCCCATGAACTCACTCCCCCACCAACAATTGGAGAAATACCAGTCACATCCAGACATGCATCTTTACCTTGGGACCAATTGAACAACAATAGATCTGTAGGTCTGAGTTCTTGCCCAGCATCCGAAAGAAATCCCAAAGGAGCCTCCTTACGCACAGGATCGCTAACCTTGGAGCAGATATCCATCAGAATGTCGCGCACCAAATTATGCCTGAATTTCACACCTACATCACTTGAACAGTGAACTGCATGATCGCCCCACTGGTCCATCCTGTGAACATTACAACTCGGACACAAGGTGCCTTCAGTAAACAAAGGAATTGCAAACCGGTAGCACAATACCACCCGAAATTGGCGTTGGTTCATCCTCTGCCCCAACCCATCAATAGGGATGGGAACAATACCCACCTCCAGATTAAGCTGGAAATCCAGAAATAGCAGGTTAGACTTTTTACAAACACACAGTAATTTGTAAAAGCCTAATTAGAGTGCAGGTCGCGTGTTTGATAAATGATGTTAGATTGTGCATTATTTTAGAGCAGACAGTTGGGCATGAGAATGTGATTGTAAATGGAAACACATCATCTCATTTATCCAGCACACATATATAAGTGAGAGATTTTGGCATTAGGACGGCAGTGGTACAATCTAGTCACAAATTTCCCTTAGTTTCACAAATTGAGTTAACCTCAACTGATCTTAAGTTGGCACCTGACATTTCTCCATTTCTTTTATTGTTAAACATATTTTCCCAGTTCATTTATTAGCTTAATTAAAATTTTAAAGTAAATCTTGCACATTACTTTTTTGTACACAAATTGCATAGAGGACTGATTTATTAGGGGAAAAAATTTAAGTTTGCTCGAACTTACCAAGAGCTTGTCTTTTTCTAATAGGATATCGTATAAGTAAAAATTGTCCTCATATTCATGTTTTCCGTATCATCTTCATTGCCTTCGTCGTTATCAGGTCCCAAGTGGCCATCGGTATAATTCAACCTGGGTAGAATATTCGAGAACTTAAAGTCTCGTTGTCAATGTCATCAAATGAGTTGATTGCTTGTATGCTTTCCATTTTTCTTCAAGACACGTGGAGTGGGCTTTCTTAAAAATTATAACTTATGACTTAAAGTTGGAAAGCGTCATATAAGTAATATGAACATTGTAACTTATAAGTTGTTTAGGTGTTTGGATAATTTTACGTATAAGTTTTTTATAAGTTGATGGTGTGTTTGGTAAATGATAACTTATAAGTTATAATTATTTTAAAATAATATTAAAATATAAATTAAAAATTGAATTAATATTTTTAATACATGATTATAAAATAAAATGGAGAAAATTTAAAATAAGGATAGTGACGGTTGCCAAACGATGTTACTGAAGCACGGAAGTTAGCTGTTCGAGCACTAAGATACTCTTTAATAGATGGGATTTTGTATAAAAGATCTTTTGTGGTCCCTTACTTAAGGTGTCTCAGGCCTGATGAGGCACGTTTGGCTCTTAAAGAAGTACATGAAGGCATACGTGGACAACACTTGGGGGGCAGAGCATTAGCTCATAAGATAACCCGTTTAGGTTTTTATTGGCCAGAAATGATGGCTCATGCCAAGGAATATGTGAAGAAGTGTGACCGCTGTCAGAAGCATGCACCTATTGTTAGGCAACCCCCTGAGATGCTGACCTCCATCAACTCACCCATCCCCTTTGCTATGTGGGGAATGGATATACTTAGGCTTTTCCCCATGGCCACTGCACAAAGGAAGTTTTTGATTGTGGCCATTGATTATTTTACTAAGTGGATTGAAGCCAAGCCCCTGGCCAAAATCACAAATAAGCAGGTTGCACAATTCCTGTGGGAAAATATCATGTGCCGGTATGGAATTCCCCGCATCCTAGTCACTGACAATGGAACACAGTTCAACAACGAAGGATTCAAGAAATATTGTGAAGAAAATGAAATTGAGTTACGGTTCACCTCTGTGGCTCACCCGCAAGCCAATGGGCAAGCAGAAGTGGCAAATCGAATATTCCTGGATGGACTAAAGAAGAGGATCGAGAAATTGAGGAATAATTGGGTGGATGAGATACTTCCAATACTATGGGCCTATAGGACTACCTGTAGAGTCACGACCGGAGCAACTCCCTTCATGTTAGCATATGGGGCAGAAGCAGTTGTTTCCGTGGAGATATCACATTCCTCTCCCAGGATTCAAGCTTTCAATGCTGAGGAGAATGAGGAAGGGAAAAGATTAGCCCTGGATCTAATCGACGAAGTGCGAGATGAGGCACATGAGAAGATAGTAGAATATCAGAAAAAGGCTTCGTTCTACTACAATCTAAGGGTTAAGGAAAGATTCTTCAAGCAAGGAGACTTAGTCTTGAGGAAGGTGGAACCCTCTGGTGTTGGGAAAAAAGAAAAGCTTGCCCCGAATTGGGAAGGGCCGTACAAGGTTAAGAACGTTCAAGGAAGGGGAACCTACAAGTTAGAAACTATGGATGGTTTCGAAGTACCGAAAACTTGGCATGCACAAAATATGAAGGTTTACTATGTGTAAGTCAGTTGAGTACGATTCTCACTTGTCAAAATGACAAGTAGGTTTAAAAGCACCTTGAAGCTTTGCTTGCGTAGGATTTTATATTCCAGTAGAATTTACATTCTCGAGTCATTGTTATTAAGGGTCGAACCCATACTATGTAAGGTTTTGGAAAACTAGACTTCATATTATTGAGTTTGAAATTATTTCAACCTATGGATGTTTAAATTGTGATAATACCTTGTGTGGTTTTAACAAAAATCACGCGTTGATCATTGAAAGAAGAAGACTTCAAGGATTCTTTTATAAGAGTGCATGTTGCACAACTCAAAGGGCCAAGTAGTTCAAGTTTAAATGCATATTAAGTACTGGAAAGATAAAGGAGAAAGATGCGAATAAGAAAAGCAGCATAAAATAACCCCGAAGGGTAATAAGTTCTGATACAAACAAAGTTCAAACATAAGTTAAGAATAAAATTACAAAATAGAAGAACTACTCCTCCATGCGGGAGCCTTCATTCCCTTGCTCCTTATCAACACCTTCATTTTCAGCATCCTTCGTAGGAGAAGCGGGAGGAGAAGCGGTGTTAGGATCCAAGATGTGATCATCTGGCTGAGGGGAGTTGAAGAGGGCATCTATGCTGTCCTCCGTCTCAGCCTGCTCAGGACTTATAATGTCCTTAGGGTCGACTAAGCCTGGATGCCTCTCAGAAACCGCCTTCATGGCCGCATCCCATCCCTGAGTAAACTGTAGGGAATAAAGACCCTCATCATGAATCTACATGAGATTCTTAAACTTGTCGGAGTCCATGTAGTCATCGATGAGTTTTTCCTTATCACTCCTAAGTTTCACCAGCTCGGAATGAGCCTTAGCCAGCTCCTCCTTCTTCGTGTCCAGCTTCTTCTCCAGGGCTTTAGCTCTCTCCTCCCATTTCTTCATCTCCTTCTCAAACTCATCAGAGTTACCCTTCCAAGACCTAGCCTGATGGAGGGCCGCCTGAAAGTAGGTGTTACTCTGCAAAGAAACATGAGTTAACACAAGTTCATTGAAATACGAGAAAGTTGGAATTTAAAAAAGAAAGAGTAGAAAGTTACCGCAGCTTGGGCCTGAGAACCCAGAAGCTCAATAGTCTCGATGTCACTCCCCATTGTTAGTGTATACTGAAAATATTTATTTGAAGTATGTACATTTATTTCTGGCCAGTTTATTTGAGAATCATTTGAATGTTTACATGTTATCTAATATTATATATTGTGAACAATCTAGTATCAAATGGGATACAGAATATTAGATTGTTAAATACGGTTTTATAATATAATAAGGTTCACAGCACAGGTGGTGCTGGACAATCCACTGATATGGCTGTAGTATTATTTAGATTAGTTTATATTGACTAATAAATAATACTAGTATACTTTGTGTATATTGAACATGATCAAATTTAGAATTGTTCCCTTAATACTGATTAAGAAGGAGAACTAAGATTCTATGTTATTATTAATGCTTAGGTTCTTAATCCGGAAATAGTAATTGACACGTGTATATTATTTACATGCTTTGATTTATATATAAAATAATTCTTTTGAATTATATCATTATATTTTGGGTGATGGAATTATATACATGGTGGATATTATTTATTGAAGGAATCCATGTCCTGATAATATTCGGGTTAATGATGTCCCCTTGAAAGCTCAAAAAGATTTAATTATGTGAAACCCTGCAGGTGGAATTTATTCTGGCATAATTAAATAAAGGTTGAGTGGATGATCAAGGATAAAAGATATTAATTAAATAAATTATCAGTAATTTATTTAATTAATGGACATATGATATTTTAAACATGGGGAATTTAATAAGCAAATAATATTGGAACCGAATTAATTAAATTACGGTATTAGGAAAGGTAGTGCAAATATTAATTCTTTAGTGGATTGAATTAATATTTAATTACATTGGGCTAGGCTCAAGATGTAATTAGAAGGCCCAACCTAATTATCCATGGTCCCTATTGTAGCCTATATATATTTTATTCTCTTCTTGCTTGGCAATTGTGTGAAAACATATTGTAGCCACCAAGGAGCAAGAAGAGAGGATAACTTGAGAAGACGGAGGCCACACTTCGCTCAAGGGAATTTGGGAATACAATAGAAGAGCGTGGAATCAACCATTAACAAGATAATCCTCTTTTTGTAATCTTTATCGTAAAACATAGTAACACCCTAAGTCCGTGGTTCCCAACACCCATAACGATGACAGTGAAGTCATGGGGAGTGATGGAATGATACGACCAATCCTTAGCATATTTGGTGGATCCAACCACCGTGTCACTTCTCCTAAAGCCCCAGTTAGGCCTGAAGGAGTGTGCCTTAAGTGGAGGATCCACGTCATCCCCCAGCTCCACAACAGGGACGTGGGGCTTAAGGAAGGTGGGAGCATCAGGCTTGCCCTTGGGGTCCCTGTTTAGCTTGGCCCTCTTCTGGCGGCCAGATTCCCCCTCCTTGGGCCTGTTGACGTTATTAATAGCCTCACAAGCTGAAAGAAAAAGTAGAAGGAATAATAAATTTCAAAAGATAATAAAGTTACAATTAAAGGGAAGGAAAAATAACTACGCAGGTATAAATTTACCTTTATCACTGGCCTGAGAGAGACCAACTTTCTTCAAGGAAAACTCCTCTAAAAGGGTCCAGGTGTCTGTTTTCCCATCATCTGAAATTAAGGTTTGATAGGCCACCTCCTCCTCATCAATTAACCTGATGCTACCAGGACTACCATCTGATACTTTGCAAAAGGGCCCACGGAAGAGTGTGGCCCAATCACCCCCGGCCCAGGTCAGCCTAACAAACTCATCCCTCTATTTAGGATTGTTCTCGACTATGGAGTTGCTATAAAAAATATGGGGAATTTTGGGCCGTTGACGAATTAAAACCCAGCCCGGTTGACCCATGGAACTATTATAAAATTGAAAAACTTTCCTAAAGACAGCTACATAAAGAGGAATATTGTGTCTAAGATAAAGAACCATAAAACAGAGAATATTCCTCCATGCATTAGGGGGAAGTTGACAAGGGTTAATTTTTACATCTGCAAGCAGACGAGGAATAAATTTGTGAAATGGAAACCTAAGACCCGCGTTCAGGGCTCCTCGATAAATAAACAAGGTATCCCCCTCCCAGTTACATGTCCTATCCCCGGGGGCAGCTGGGGTAATCCTAAGATAGGGTGGAAGTTTATACAGGGTATTCAGGGACTCAATTCTATCCTCTAACTCATGAAAGGTGTTACCATGGTTAGACGAATCTAATTCAGATAGAGAGGGATATTCATCAGCTCTAGAGTTTATCATATCGATTAAGGAAGTATACGAAGATTGAATTTGAATGTTTGTACCTCTCTTGGAAACGTTCATCTTCCCCAAACAAGCCAAGTCACGATCCGCCATTGATATGCTTCAGATGAATGCTTGAAACCCAGAAAAAAGTTGAAAGAGGTGGAACTGCGGTGGCTGAAGTCGCCGGAAATCGCCTTCTTAAGAGAGAACTCTAAGAGAATTTTGAAAGGAAGTTTGAGAAATGAGGAGTAAAGTGAGGATTCTCACTTCTCACTTCTCTTATATAAGCGAAAAGCTCGGAATACAAGGCGTTTTTAGGCCCATATAGCCAGGCCCAACTTAAAAAGCCCATTATCAAGAAGTGTCAAAAATAATCTAGAAGCACCGATATAAACTGAAGGGTCAAAAATCGACCAGAATTTTAAAGAAAAAGTTCGATCAGAGTCCTAATTGACAAAAGGCAGGAATCCTGATCGACATTTCATTCGATTAAAAGGGTAAAAAGCCATTTAGTTCGATCAGAGTCCTGATCAACAGAGAAAAGAATCCTGATCGATATTTCATTCGATCAAAATGATAGAAATTTACTTAGTTCGATTACAGTCCTGATCGACAAAAAGCATAATCCTAATCGATATTTCATTCGATCAAAAGGGTAGAAATTCACTTAGTTCGATCAGAGTCCTGATCGAAATCGATCAGGAATCCTGATCGATTTTGCATAAACCCTGATCGAAGATACCATCGATTAGAGTGTTACTTTGAGAGCTAGTTCGATCAGAATCCTGATCGAAATTGATCAGGAATCCTGATCGATTCTGCATAAATCCTGGGTGAAGATTCCATCGACTAGAGTGTTACTTTCTGAGCTAGTTCGATCAGGATCCTAATCAAAATCGATCAGGAATCCTGATCGAAGATTCAGTCGACCAGAATGGCAATATCAAAGTAAGATCGATCAGGATCCTGATCGATTTTGACCAGGATCCCTGATCGATTTGGTACGAATCCTGATCGATTTGGTATAAATCCTGATCGATTTTAAACCAGAAAATTAAGGAAAAATCCCAGAATAAAAGGAAAAATTCCAGAAAATTAAGAAAAAATCCCAGAATAAAGGGAAAAATTCCAAAAAATTAAGGAAAAATCCCAGAATTAAAGGAAAATTCTTGGAAATTAAGATAATTTCTAAATAAAAAGGGACGAAAGTAAATAGTTGTAAATATGTAGGTCGCTCCACACTTTACGCAAAAACGATACCCTGTAAAGGAACAAATGAACTTAACTTCTACGAAACCTAGTCTCTGTTTCCCAAAAGTTGGGAGGCAAATGATCGGGATAAATAAATTTTGATTGTGTAATTAAATATTACATTGATTATACAAGATGTGGGCTGCTAGGCCCAATAAGAAGATGTATGATATTCAGACAAAAAAGGTTAGCACATTGATTAGGCCTGATGGACCAGATCAGGCCTGATGGAACAAAGAAGGCCCAAAACCCTGATTATTAATTAATTTCGTAATTAATTAATTAGGGGAAAATCAGCTATGAAAAAGAGTCCCAATAAGGACATAAATCCTTGTAGATTGGCCTCCAAGGAACCTCATAGGATAATGAATCAGCTTCCTACTTCCTAGGACTCCAAAGTCCATTCTAATTTAGAGACTTGACCACCAAGTCTCCTATACCAAGTCCAATTCAAGGACTCCCAACATTTATATAAGGGGTCTCACCCCACAAACAAGAACTATGTTTTTTGACTTGATCATTGGCAATCATTAAGGTACGTAGGCATCTTGTTAAGGCAAATTGAGTCACGAAACATAAGAGCAGTCAAATCGAGCCTTGAAACTCACGTTCCTTAGTAATAAATACAGCAATTATATATCTTAGTTTTTAATCCATAACACCATATAAGTTATTAAAATTCTCTAAATATTTTGATCCTCCAAAATGATATATTTTCTTTTGCTAAGAAAGGTCTTTAAAAAGTCTCTATAGTGTATTCCTTTTATTTTTTTAATAATGACTCTCATCATTTAATTCATTTCCATAAATAATTGATTTTGTGATTTTTCTCCCCTAGTTTTATTACAACCACTTCACATTTTTCACAAAACAGGGAGGGTGTTTTAGTGAGGAGGTGAGGAGATTCTCTTAACTAAGTTCTAATAATATTACCTTTAACTAAGATCTATTAATATTAATTAAATTAATAGAGAAAACAAAGATTTTATTACGTGTTTCACCAAGTATTTAAGAGAATCTTATTCTTAAAAGTCATTATCCTTAATAATAATAAAAAAGAATTAAAGATTCACTTAAGTCATCACTTATATAAATTATACTTTTTTTATTCACCTTTTAACATGAGATGAAAAGCCTATTGAAGTGTAAAATTACATATTTTAAACTGTGCACATTATATTTTATAGTAACTATTTTCTTAAAAAATACTTAAAATATGACAAATATATATAAATTTCACCATAACTTCTTACTTTTGAAAAGATCACTCTCCAAATTTGTTCACAAGTCCCGCTTCTAACTACATTAGTTTAGTTACAAGAAAATGATAGATAGACAAATTGTCTACCAGGTAAATCACATAACACATGATATCTATGGAAGTAACATGAACAAATTTAACCTTTGTATCGTGTTTTTTAGCAATTTTTTTTTAAAAAAAAATTCATGTTTAAGAATTTAAATAAATTTCAATCCAAATTTTAGATATTGTGGATCTAAATAATTTTAAAAAAAAGTTCAGATTTTATAAATACTTAAATAGAATGAAAAAATCAAAAATTTTAAACATAAATTAGGTTACATAAGGAAATTAATAAATGCTTGAATCATGTAATTCAAATTATATTAAGAGTATTAATAAAAATGGAGATCACTAATCTTATGCATATTTTTGTAGAAATGTAAATATTGTACTAGTTAATTGAGATTAAAGAAAATCATTAAATATAAATTAATTGATAATATCAACAAGGAAAGTGTAAAGTTGGGAGCAAATATTACTATCAAATCTTGTAGAAAATGGAAACGTTTTTCTATGAATACGTATATCTCCATGTATTTTTCCATTTTCAAGACATTACCCTTCTTATAATTATGGTATGATACTTAAATATTTATCCAAAATCTTGACCACACGAATCAAAACCAGATCAACCGTAATTCTCTAGTTCTCTCCCTAAGGAGGGTTCTCTTTCGAAACTCCTCATATATATATATATATCATATATATATATAAAGAAGTTTCAATAGAAAACCTCAGAAAAGAATATTGTTTTTAACCTTGATTTGCGTATTAAAAATGTGTATTTATACCTTATTTATGTACTAGTATACTATACGTATAACATTAATATTAATTATTTATACGCATCTACATTAATACGTTTCCTTAATTACAAATATTTTAATTTTACATTCTATAAATCAACTATACAACTTCCTTTTTAAGTTATCAATTTAAATTAACATGATTAATCTAAATGACATGATTGATCACACACACATATATATATTAACACATATATATATTAGTATCTTGGTATAATCAGATCATGCCAGTTACCTTATTTAAGATTTTAAAAATTTGAATTATAGAAATTTACCTTATTTATGTAAGTATTATATATCTATATCATTAATGGTAATCTTTAAATATTATTTGGAATATGTTGTGTTCTTGATTATAAGTCAAACAAAACACCTTAGGGTCTGTTTGGAATTGTTGTTGCAGACAACAACATCAGTTTTTTACAGAAAAGCTGTTAGAAAGGTGTTTGATAAATTCTAAAATTTGTTGTCTGGAAAAGTACTTTTGGTCTAAAACCTGCTGTTAGCAAAAATATGTCCCCCATACTTTTGGAAAAAGCTGTTTTCAACTTTTGCATAAATTAGCCCAACTTTTGCAGAAAGCTGTTTCACAATCAAATCTTCTCAAAAATATTATTTTTATATATTATTTCTCAACATATGCATAAATTAAAAAAAATTACCAAACAATCATCTAATTTTTCTGACAGCACTTTTTCCACCAGCACTTTTTCTCACGGCACAGCAGTTTTCAACAGCACTTCCAAACGGAGCCTTAGTAGATTTAACCCATAGTAGGATATAAGAAAGAGTATAATTTTTTGATCGAATTTGTGTACATAATTACCAAAATAAAATAAATATAAATGCTTAATTCATTTAGATTTGTGTCATATCCTAATCTTTATATTTTGGTCTTATATCATTTATTTAAATTTGTGTCATAATTATTACCAGATATTATGTCTTGGTCTTATATTGTGGTGGTATTATATACCGGATATTTCCCTTCTATTTTGGCTTAAATTTTAGAATTTCTGATTTTAAAT
Organism: Apium graveolens; assembly: GCF_009905375.1. NCBI lineage: Eukaryota > Viridiplantae > Streptophyta > Magnoliopsida > Apiales > Apiaceae > Apium > Apium graveolens. The sequence continues at coordinate 1,600,654 of NC_133647.1, read as the reverse complement.
CAAATGTAAATCTAGATAATTCTGAATTTGAAGATGAAGTGTAAAGAAGTCAAAATCCATTTGAGTTTTTGTGAACCTATGCATCAAATTAAAGTACACAGGTTAGGACCAGAACATCTTCAAAAGATCTGAAAAAAAAATGGATCATTCATGTTCTATATTCCAATTATCAATTTGAATGTGGATATTGGCAATCTGATTATAAATGCAAAGGGATTTCAAAATAGGTATCAATTTTTATTGGAAAGCAGAGCCAAACATATACAAATTTCAGACTGAAGTGTGTTTTGCAGTGTTCGTAATAGCTAGTACATGGGAATTTTTTTGTGTAGGTATAGAACATCTGAGTCTGAAATGAGGTATTTTGGTATTTTTCATTACGCTTATATCTCCAAGTTCTGTGCATAGATTCGTTCAAGAAAACCTTTATGAACAAAAACTGCCTTGTCCTGGATACCATCTTTCTCCGCAAATACTTCCCATTTAGATATTTCTAAATGGATTGGTACCATCTCCGTACGAGAAGACCGTCATCCAACCTATACAAAAGAAGTAAAAGGACCAGATTAAATGGCCATTCTAACTGCTTAAAAGTCCAACCAAATGAAACAATAATATTCATTTGGCCATTTTAATTATCAACTTCAGAGTTCGGTTGTCACGGTTACGGAATTTGAAATACCTTTGCTGTGTTGGATTATACATTGTTGCAATCTGGGAGTATAATGACCAACCACACTGGCAGGTGGAACCTGAATGGCTTTTTCAGGCCCAATTCCATATATTTTTGTTGAGGCAATTCTGAGATCTTCGACATCGGAGAGTTTTTATCGAGAAACCAACAACCAGAAGTGCCTAGCCGTGTGTAGACCGAAATGGACTCGCGAAGCTGGTAAACGTTTGGCTAAGATCCTTTCTGAAAGCTCGAGAGTACCAAATGAATTTCTGACATGAAGAAAGGTTCACCTGTCTAGAGTTCTCAATACAAGGTTCAACTCGATTCAAAGAAGTCTAAGCTTTTACGAGTGAATGGGTTGTGAAATTCCACTACTGTTCCCTCTTTATGGTCCAAGTTAGCAATGAATGGAGCACATATTCCTGGACCATCTGCATATATATCAACCTAAAAAAATGGCTTTAGTAACAGAAATAATACAACTCACTAAGAATTGAGACCAGAATTGAGATGCTAGCAGTACTGATTTTGAGTTAGACTGCATATTACTATTATCTATTAAACAAAGCTCCCAAGTTGCTTGCTGCACATAGGATCAAAGAAAAGCTCCTAAAACACATCGAGACATTCCACATTGTTAAAGTGAGAAAGTTCGAATGCCTAGTCTCCTAGATAGCCAAAAGTCAACAGCAAATGTGTACAAGAAGTAGCAAACAACTGGGGCAGGGATTTAGTCGTTTACTACAAGTCGGCCTGCGTGATTGTCTTAGCCTACATCACTAACTTGGGAATAAGTGCCATCATTAAAACCAAGATTGGAGTCACTAATAACAAAATTTGAATAGGAAACATATAAACAGTAATGACTACGAAGATGAGAGGTGAAGTAAAAATTGCAGTTTGACGATAATTATATTTGTGTAGGACATGAGCACGAAGAAAGGACAGGCATTCTACATTATACTACAAGGAACAAGCTATTGTTTACACTTGTGGAATGAGAAGGGGGAAAAATGACAAGTACGCATAATGTACACGAATTAGTCTTAGTTTATTCCATTCTACCTCATTCTGTTCCTTCTAACCAAATGGAAACACTGCAAATAGGAAATGCTTATATACTGTAACTGTGAGTGTGGATAACTGTGAGACAGAGAGGGTGGGAAGAATCGGGTGATTGTGGACGTAGGGTCATTGGGCTATAAGATGAGAAATTCTGACTATCAATGAGGGTGTATTTCTAAGACGCCATATTGTAAATTGTAAGATGGGAAAGGTTCCATTATAATGACAAAACTTGAATGTCCATTAACAGAAAATACTAGCTAGACAGCCCAGACTCAATAAAGATAAGATGATAAAAATTTCCCCATGGAAACTATTACAGCAGACACTTATGGTGTCTGTTAGTTGGGCGGAATGGAAAGTATTGTTAACAAATATCTGAATTCGAGGTAAGAGTTGGGTTTTGAAAAAATAAAAGATTTAGTTCTGTTACTTTTATAGGTTGGGAGATACAGGAGTTCTATATTCTAACCTGTAACAGATATATTATAATGAGAATTTATTAATTTATAGTACTTAACCTCTCAGTTAATTTACTTAGCTTGCTCTGAACTTGACTGGCTAAACTACTACATGTGAAAGTCTTCCCAAATGCAAGTACGAACATGACGGTTTATAAAGACTTACTGTAGATTTTTAGAAGCACTGTACACCTCTTGTAAAAGTCCAAAAGAAAGTATGGTCCGGGCATTCTTCAGCAGAGCACTCTCGTACAACTTAAGAGCTCTATCCAATTCCCAGAGATGTCCTCCATTTTGAGAGATTTAACAAACTCGAATGCCAGAAAAATAATTACATTGTAATGAAGAAACTGAGACCACATTAATCACATCACAGACAAAAAACATGAGTGGGTAATTCTTTGTCAATGTTTGAAAACTAACCATACTCATCAATACGAGCATCATAATCATAACTTGTTGTAAAAAAATGCGCCAGAAGTACGCCCAAGTTTGTCCCACCAGGAAAGTAGGTCCAACACACAAGAGTAAATGACAGTTGAGTAAATGCTTATCACATGTTTTAACAATTAAAACTGGTGACAAGATAACATCATCCAGGTGTCCTTAGTGAGAGGAAAAAAACTGGTGTATGAATTTTTATATTATAGAGATTTCAAAAAATTAAAGATACAGTATAATACGTAGCATATACCAGTTAAGCACTCTTCCTCCTTTCTGGAAAAAAGTGCAGTAGCATAAGCAATATCTTCAGCGGGCCTATGAGAACTGCAATTCCAAAAGTTTTGATCCTGAAAGTTTAAATATAAAAATGCAATTACTACAGAAAGGCACATACACCACACACACACACATTCATGATACATAGTAACATTATATCATATTATTTATAGCATCATAAGGGATAGCAAAAAGATTTGTACCAAAGTGAATAGATCAATAGACCTTTTAGGGTGCGATAAAACAGGTAGTTCGTAAACAAGCATATTTGAGGCAAATATGTTCTCCCCATACTTCTAGGTTTTAACCAAAAATGTAAAAAATAAATTGTGCTAGGCAATTGTTTATTGATGGTGAGGCTGCTATATTCTGTTACACACGGCAATGATGGTCCTACCCGCTCAATTCACTGGTAAAAATTAAGTATCGCACTGGTGGGTTAGAAAAGTCACTAGGCAGAAGTACTTGTTTTCCAGAATTCGATTTTCTTCAAAGCCAAACATCTTGCATGGTATTATGTTCTAGAGTCCAAGCAATTCTTTCAAAGATGTCCAAATTCATAACAAATCAAATTTATGTAGTCGATCAATGGTACAGTGACTTCCAAATACAGGTTTGTGAGCAAGTCAAAGGTCATGCTGGCTTCTTTAATTTCTTAAATTTACTATCAGTCGTGAACATAATACAAAGAAAATACTATTAATTTTGAACTGGGATTACAGCTTTGAGACAAAGTACTTCATGGCAGTATATACATACTATCATGATGTCTCTTTTATTCTTAAAAGGGAGGACATCAAATTAATGGTTCCATTAGGTTGCATAAGGGAATCGTACTGATGAGCAAACGTGAAAAGATAAGGTTGTATGCACACAGAAATAATTCATGATTATGTCTTTAAAGTCGTGATGTCAAGAACAAGATACATGAGACTGACTCCTCACAGATAAAGTAACAGCAGCAGAAGACATCAGGCATATTTTTTACAGACACCCACTAAGAAGTAAAAATGACCTGAATACCTTCGAGAACCACTACGCTTAGATTCTACTCGATCAGTTTTTATAGGACTCTAATAGTATAATAGTACAGTACTAGATTTGAATATAATACAGACTATTGCAAACTTCATTCAAATAATACCAGCAGCTTTGAACCATCGAATATGATCTGAATATAAGTAGCTTACAAGTTCTAAATTATTGTACTTGTGTTGATAATTAAGAATGTTAGTAGTATATTTTGTAATTATACCAAAAAGGTAATCAGATACGATATATGTAAATATTTCCCATATATCTGTTAAAAGAATTCTGTACATCAGATAATAAACAGGTAATACAGGTAAGTTGACTTCGTATACGTAGATTAGCATTAAGATATGTTTGAACCACAAAAGGAGTAGTAATTGTCACATATCAGTCGTATATAGTTTGCAGAACTCAAATAATTTTACGAGCAAAGCCCTTTGCTCATATTCAAATCTGGTATCATAATATAGAGTACTTGTATGTTTAGGATTCAGCTTGAATAAACACAAATACAAGTAATGTGCCATATTTTCGTGCCGATTTGGGTCGAACACCAAGCTACTTGACAAACTTATTAACCCTACAGTATTGCAGTAAGCCATACTTGTCTATTTTTCTTTCTTAAGATTTGTATCGACTAATATACTCATTACTCACTCACAAATCCTCCAATAAGACTTGAATCCTGAACCTTTTGTAAAGGTAGGAACAAGAGATTAGATACTCACAAAGACAGATACTAGGCTCAAAAAGCCTTGAATCATCAACTTTCCTCAATCTTTTGACAGTAAAGGAATTTTCAAATGCACACACATCTTGAACTTTAACCTTCCTAGACCTCTTTGGAAGGTGGGTATATAACTACCTAAGTTGGAGGACATGGTGATTATAACCTATGCAGTAGATTTATCAATTAAACATCTTAAACTAAGTTCCTTTTTAACTTTTATATATGTCACATACCTCACTTGCCTCTATTCCCATTGTGTAAAAAGAGTAATTAAAGTGCATACAGTCATTAAAATCTATTAACTTGTGACTCTTTTTTAGATTTGATTGGTTACCAACTATTAAGAACCCCATATTTACATATTTTAAAAAATTGTTTATGTTAGACGCATCCAAATCAGGAAGCAACATTTATTGGGCTGATTTTAAATGGACGGCCGCATATTGAACAAATCTGTTTTACTCCCTATTTCTGGATGATATGATGAAATAAAATAAATTTAATGGACTACAGAGTAGAGGACTAAAAATGTTTCTACAGCTTGTCATAATATAAACGGTTTTACAATATTGATCATATCTCAGACATATATTCATGTCCGAGTATAGTAGATTGTTCTTAGTGTTTGAATCAGTTTCTGAAAGTACTGCTAAGTCATGATGGTGCTCAAGTTCTGGTGGTTACCGTTACTGTCTTTAGAAAGGACAGTAAGATTCTGGGTTTGAAATATTTTGGTTGAGTGCAGAAAGATTACTATTTTGGAATGCAAACCTGCTGCTACTGGTGCTTATTTGTATGGATGCCAATTCCCCGATGAGTTTGTGGTAATGCTGCCCTTCCGATGCTAATAGTTCTCTATTGGTATACCTGGTTAATTATATGGCAGGAACCTAATATAGTTCTCAATTCTTGATCTAGTGCAGCACTAGTTTAAATTCTCATTGTTTATATGCTTGTAACTTTCCCCGCAGTACATACGGGAGAATTTTTTTAAAATGTTCAGCTTAGCAAAAATAACAATTATTTGTATTGAAAACTAATATGGTAAGACACTAACCATAGGCTTTGGAGCATTTGGCTGCTTGCACATTACCCAAGGTACCCTGTATTCTGAGATGTAGCAATTTTTGCAGCCCAAGAGAGATTAGCTTTGCCTACATCGCCACATTTGGATTCAAAAGCATGTACTCATTCTCCACCTGTGCATTAAGAGAAGTTAAAACCCAAACTTTTGTACATTAAAAAACAGTTTCAAGCATCATGTTAGGCAAAGCACCAACTATACAACAAATTGAAATGTAAATGCAAATTAGAATTAGTTTAACATATGTATGACATTAAATAAAATAAGAACACAACAATCAATTCAAGTAAACTAGACAGCAAAATAAAATTAATCACTTAAATACAATTAAGTACCTCATCCCGTCGGTTACCCCAAATAGCTGCATTGTCCACAGATGGAACACGAGGAAGAGGAGCTAACGTAGGCGATCTAGTCCATGCCCATGACCGCAGTAGGAGTACGCATCTGGTGTTCTCCTCGGATGGCTATCTTACATGACTTGCATAACACCCTAAATAAATATGCAGGTGCTGATTCCCATGAGAAATTCCGACAACCCTCTAAAACTTGATCAATGGTAGATACATGCAATGAACCTGACTGCCTGATTGATCTGTGAATAAAACCCCGGAAAACAGCTGCAACAGATATGAATGTGTGTATCGCATGAGCTCGGGAGATGCATCATCAGGCAGTCATTTGAAGTTTTCAGTCGGCCAGCTCAACTGAACCTACCACCTATAAAACTTTTTCCAGGTGCTTTTCCAACAAACCTCCACAATAGGCTTGTCCCGCCCATTATCAAGCAGTGTAAGACCAAATACCTGATCAACATCTATGCGCAGACCAAGGAGGACACTAACATCTTGAAGTGTGATGATACACACTCAGACAGGTAGGTGAAATGTATGTGTTTCAGGCCACCAACGCTCTACTAGTGCAGTGATCAAACCCCAAGCCATGACAATGCAAGAGAGCCGTGAAACACCATCAAACATCAGGTCTGAAAGAATGGGAATCATCCTCTCATATAGCTTCCAATGTCTAGCCTGGTTAGGATTAAGCCGCCATGAATTTTGAAATTCTCCAGCACCCGCCTTTCTCACAACATTGGATACGAATGGATGTAAATGTAGCACGCAAGTCTCTACTCTCTAGGTCCAGGGTCCATGGACAGCTCATCCTCAGGGTGCACACCCTAAAAACAAAACATAATTACAATGTAGTACATCTGTTGATAAGCAAATAGGTTGATTGTTTATAAACTTAGGAAAAAGCAACCGCAAAATCACTTATAATGTTATATACATGCTATAGTATGACATGATGCAGTAAAACATTTATTGACACGAAAGTATGTATGTAAAAATACAGAGTTACATATAAACACTCAGAATCATTGAATGACAAATTCAGCATATCGTATTTAAAGTGAAAAAATGTGATATATACATGTTGGTAGATAGCAAGCATATGTAGTGAAATGTAAACAAGAAGCATAGTGCAACGCTTATAGAATCCAACAGCGGCAAGTTTAAAGTGCTGTAAGTCTACCTAAGTGGATTAAGCTACCTGACAATCATCGTAAGTAATTCGTATTTAAGTTTGCAGTATAATAAGTTTAAATCAGATGCAAGTGCTATTCCGGAATATTAATATTGATTGTCTGTTAAGTATATGCGAGCTCATCATACCAACAAAATATTGGTTCTAAAAGCCATGCAAGCAACAAATTAGTAATAGTAATGAATAATCCATTCAAATTAGTCTCACAAGTAAATGAATAAATTATCAAACTCTATTTTACAGTGTGATGATTTATAACATTCACAACACACATTCAAACCTAAAATTGCAACACAATCATGAATACAGATTAATATAAATATACATATTAACGTTGATGCTCGCAGAATTTGACTTCATAATTTCGTTTCCCCCTTTGCGAAGATGCATCCACTGTTGAGGCGGGTCGGGTTGAAGGAAGATGGATGAATACACCAAGTTATTTTCCCCAAAACTAATTGGAACCCCGGTACAAAATTACTAAAATCCCCTTCAATTTTAAAATCTCTTTATATCATCTTTTAAAATCCTTTTTCCAAAATCTTTTTTTGCATTCACATCAATTTTGTAAAAAAATAAGATTAATTTATATAATTGCAATGCAGTCACTTAATAAAGAGTAAATACAGTTAAACTTCTTTAAAATAATACCAAATTTATTACTTTATCGATATTTCAGCTTTTTATATGAGGAGCTCCGACGGATGTATGAATGACAAGGTGTATGCTATGTATCGGGAGGTATTTGTGATCCGAGATGTTCTGATGAGATTGATGAGGTGTATGTGACCTTTTGTACCTTCACCAGAGGCAGGTTCTGTCGAGGTGTTTTGTTAGGGAGATTGTGCACCTATTATTGCGGTTCCCGCCGTTATTACGATTGTTGCTAAGAGGTGCTGGAGAAGGAGTGTTAGCAGTATGAGGGGCACACATAATAAATGAATTTGTCCCATAGTTGTGTTGACGGTGGGACTCCTCGTGCACGAGCATACTGCGAGCAGTTAAGAATGAAGGGAATGGATTCATGATATTGATAAAACTACATGTAGCATCAAAGATTTACGGGAGTCCATTCACGATTGAAGAACACGTTGTTGATCACTCACTGTCTCCTTAACATCTTTGAGTTGACCAGCCAACGACTTGAGGTGCTGATAATAAGAAGTGACATTAGGAAAATCCTCCATCTTAGTATGATTAAATTGATACTCAAAAATTTGCAGCGCGCACACCTTTGTTATCCTGAAACAAATCATTCACATGAAGTCAAGCATCTATGGCACAAGAACCAGGATGAATAATAGTAAGAAGAAGATCCCACGATATAGTGCTATATGATAACTCCGGTGTACGGGGCTACTCCTTCCGATGCCGCGCCTGGACCTTCGTAGCGGTTGTGGTGTAGCTTTGGTGGGGTATCTGCAAAACAACACCGGAAAGGGGGTTTGAGCCATGCGGCACCTCCGGTGTGAGAGTAAGAGTTTACTTTGAGGAATATAAAGATAGATAAGAAATTATGGTAGTTGTGTGTCTATAGGCGTGTACGAGAATGTGTAACCCCTAAATTGTTTCCCTTTGGGGTATTTATAGCCCAAATGTAGGGTTTAGGGTTTGGTACATTTAGATCAGGGCCGTTCATTTCTGGGGGCGGAGGACGCCTAGCTCGGATGGATTCGCTACACGTGTCCAGGCAGGTACCACCTTTGAGACGACCCAAAGGCGTGTTGACGCGTGTCATGCTTATCTCAGGTGTTGGTTGTTGATAGCCGTCACTGTCATGTGCCCTTCCTTGGTGGGCTGTGGGGCATACCTGGGTTTGGGGGACCCCCATCAAGTCTGCTCTAGCTGGGTTGGACCCTATCTGGGAGGTGATCTTGCTCCTGTGTTGGGCCTGTGTCCGGATCCAAGATGGGAGGTGATCTTGCTCCTGGGTTAGGCCTGGGCCCGGAAATCAATCCGAGTATCGATCCCTCCACTTGATCTGGGCGAGGGGGGTCTCAGTTCTCTAACTGAGCTTGTCCTACCCTGGATCTAGGTTGGACTCTAGCTAGGTTGTCTATACCCTATCACTATAAATCCAAGAAAATACTATTACATCTAATTATTTCCAGTTGGAAGCAGAGACCGTAAGATCCGGGGGAGTCGTCACAAGATCATCCATATGATTCATCATGTTGTGGGCCATGACAATGACTTTAAATACCCAATCCCACATGTGATATTGTACATGTTGCAAATCAAGGGTAAGAAAGATGATGCCCTTAATATTGTGTATCACTTGAGCAGGATGAAGGGTTGAGGAGAGGGGATGTGTTGTTTTGTTATTTCCATCGCCCATGGTGGTTGTTGCTTAGATAATTTGAGAGAAAAAGAAAAATTAGGCTTAGGAAGTTTGGCTCGATACCATGCTAGAATACAGGAAAAGTCCTCTGCCTTGGGATTGTATTTCATTCAATATATATAGAGTTGTATGTTACAATATCAATCTATAACTAGCATAATAACCCGTGCGAGGCACGAGTCATTTTCTAGAATTTTTTATGCATCATGCAATTAGAATGTTTTTAATTGTTTTCTTATTTGTAAATGTTGTACAATGTCTAACGTATATCAAATACAAGTTGATTATTTATCAATGTGTATTATTTTCATAAAAGACAATACCAAATTACACAGCGTTTCAAATATAACTCATTAGCAATATATATATATATATTCTTGTTTGTGTTGTATAATTTGTATTTAATGAAGGGATATAAATAGGGTAGTCAGTGTACGTTTAAAACGAAACGATTATACTTAATATGTAGAATGACGTTAGTATGTTTACAAATAAAAAGTTAAAAAATAACATTTATGTTGAATACAGAGTTAACCAACAATTTTGAATTTTATTTAAATAAACTATATGTACTGGTCTATATTATTACTAAGTTCACTACTAACTTATAATTAACTTATTCAATTTAAAAAGATAAAAAATGCATAATTGAAGTCAGGATGACTTGCAATCATAATATACAATAATGTAAAATTTACACTATTATTAATATAAAAAGTTGATTTTATTGAAAAAGGTTAGTTTTTGAAATTCAAATTATGTATTTGTGGAATAATGTTAGTTTTTTATTTACAATACGGTTACCAAAGTAACATTAAGTTATGTGTGTATGTGTCAGCTTGTAAATTGTTGTATGTTACATTTCTTAGTAAATTACGATGGTTTCAATTATTTATATGCTAAATATCTGATTTATGTACATGTATAATCGCTATTAACATCTAGTGAGACAAATGAGTACTTAAATAACATGCATTTATAATTATTCGAAAATTAAAATTATGTAATAAATAAATTGCAATAATTTAAATATGGTATTCATATTATCATTGACAAACAATCTATATCCAGTTTTTACGCAACTGAGTATCAATCATAGTTGTAATATAAAAATAAATTATATATTATAAAGACTTATTATTGATATTTATGATTTTTATTTCAAGGATTCGAAGAAAAATTATAATTATATCGTTATTTAAACCGTTTTTAAGTTTCTTTTATTACTACTCTAATATTTCTTCATATAATAATTTCATAACAGTGTATACTATTTTCCTAAAATTAAATATTTTTCAATTTGATAAAGTTTTATAAATATCAGTTGAACTGGTTAATTCATTCATATTATTGAACACTATATATTTTTTATTTAAATAATATAAAATGCATTGAATCAAATGTTACAATATAGTATACATATAGCTTTTATTTGAATAATTCAAAATATAAAAATAATTCAAAATATTTGTACAATATTATCTTGATAAATGAATATTATTTATATAGAAGAATTTTTTTTAAAAAGCTTTTTAAAGTGAAAAATGAAAAATAAATCGATTTAATATATCATCGTAGTTTTAAAAAATATCGTGATATCTCATATCAAATTTCGAATATTTTTAAAATCGGAACAAGTCCCAAAAATAATAATGCGCTACCAGTGAAGTTAGTAATTTTAATATAAATAATCAATTGACTTGATCTTATAAACACCTCAAACACATTAATTTATATTAACATAAGATATTAAAAAAATTCACATTATTGGTAAGATATTCTCGCCGAACTTGTAATTTAAATTTACTAAACGTACAATGTGACGATATTTTTTGACGGGTCATATAGTCAAATTTCGAGTATTTTAATTACTTTTTATCATAATAAAATATGTTAAAAATATATGAGATACATTTTTAAACTAAAAAAAGATTAATAAATAAGATAATAATTCATTTATGTACTATGTCTAATTTTATATCCAGAATTTAATTCTGTAAAATTAACTGTACAAATATTTAAGTAACAATATTTAAGTAACTATCTTTTTTTACAGAATTCAAGTAACTATCTTTTAAGTTAAATAAAATATTCATTTAGCACACTTACATATTATGTGTATGATAAAAAGCACATGTGACCTTATGATGTAGTGATATGAGGTTGTATAAGTGAATGAAATATATTGAATTCGATTCCCACAAAGCACATATTTTATATAAAAATTAAAAACAGGGGTAGTTTGTCTTTTCAATGAGACTTTTTAATCTCACTAATTTTATTATTATTTTTAGTTTTTTTTTAATTTAACTCGAAAAATTAGAAGGGAGTCGAGACACAAGTTGCGCTCCCACCCCTTTCTGAATACAAAAGCTAAACCTATGAAAAAGAAAAACACCACTCTTAGCATTATTAGAGAGAATAATGGAAAGAGTCTTGAGACGCGAGAGAACATCCAACACTTTCGTGTCTAGTTCCCCAAAAGTAGAGAAGGCAAAGGGGATAAACGAATAACCATGGTCAGCGCAAATCCTAGAATACTTCCTTTTTTTCTTTTCCACCGCATTTAGCAACGCCACCCCAGGAGCCCATGAACTCACTCCCCCACCAACAATTGGAGAAATACCAGTCACATCCAGACATGCATCTTTACCTTGGGACCAATTGAACAACAATAGATCTGTAGGTCTGAGTTCTTGCCCAGCATCCGAAAGAAATCCCAAAGGAGCCTCCTTACGCACAGGATCGCTAACCTTGGAGCAGATATCCACCAGAATATTGCGCACCAAATTATGCCTGAATTTCACACCTACATCACTTGAACAGTGAACTGCATGATCGCCCCACTGGTCCATCCTGTGAACATTACAACTCGGACACAAGGTGCCTTCAGTAAACAAAGAAATTGCAAACCGGTAGCACAATACCACCCGAAATTGGCGTTGGTTCATCCTCTGCCCCAACCCATCAATAGGGATGGGAACAGTACCCACCTCCAGATTAAGCTGGAAATCCAGAAATAGCAGGTTAGACTTTTTACAAACACACAGTAATTTGTAAAAGCCTAATTAGAGTGCAGGTCGCGTGTTTGATAAATGATGTTAGATTGTGCATTATTTTAGAGCAGACAGTTGGGCATGAGAATGTGATTGTAAATGGAAACACATCATCTCATTTATCCAGCACACATATATAAGTGAGAGATTTTGGCATTAGGACGGCAGTGGTACAATCTAGTCACAAATTTCCCTTAGTTTCACAAATTGAGTTAACCTCAACTGATCTTAAGTTGGCACCTGACATTTCTCCATTTCTTTTATTGTTAAACATATTTTCCCAGTTCATTTATTAGCTTAATTAAAATTTTAAAGTAAATCTTGCACATTACTTTTTTGTACACAAATTGCATAGAGGACTGATTTATTAGGGAAAAAAATTTAAGTTTGCTCGAACTTACCAAGAGCTTGTCTTTTTCTAATAGGATATTGTATAAGTAAAAATTGTCCTCATATTCATGTTTTCCGTATCATCTTCATTGCCTTCGTCGTTATCAGGTCCCAAGTGGCCATCGGTATAATTCAACCTGGGTAGAATATTCGAGAACTTAAAGTCTCGTTGTCAATGTCATCAAATGAGTTGATTGCTTGTATGCTTTCCATTTTTCTTCAAGACACGTGGAGTGGGCTTTCTTAAAAATTATAACTTATGACTTAAAGTTGGAAAGCGTCATATAAGTAATATGAACATTGTAACTTATAAGTTGTTTAGGTGTTTGGATAATTTTACGTATAAGTTTTTTATAAGTTGATGGTGTGTTTGGTAAATGATAACTTATAAGTTATAATTATTTTAAAATAATATTAAAATATAAATTAAAAATTGAATTAATATTTTTAATACATGATTATAAAATAAAATGGAGAAAATTTAAAATAAGGATAGTGACGGTTGCCAAACGATGTTACTGAAGCACGGAAGTTAGCTGTTCGAGCACTAAGATACTTTTTAATAGATGGGATTTTGTATAAAAGATCTTTTGTGGTCCCTTACTTAAGGTGTCTCAGGCCTGATGAGGCACGTTTGGCTCTTAAAGAAGTACATGAAGGCATACGTGGACAACACTTGGGGGGCAGAGCATTAGCTCATAAGATAACCCGTTTAGGTTTTTATTGGCCAGAAATGATGGCTCATGCCAAGGAATATGTGAAGAAGTGTGACCGCTGTCAGAAGCATGCACCTATTGTTAGGCAACCCCCTGAGATGCTGACCTCCATCAACTTACCCATCCCCTTTGCTATGTGGGGAATGGATATACTTGGGCTTTTCCCCATGGCCACTGCACAAAGGAAGTTTTTGATTGTGGCCATTGATTATTTTACTAAGTGGATTGAAGCCAAGCCCCTGGCCAAAATCACAAATAAGCAGGTTGCACAATTCCTGTGGGAAAATATCATGTGCCGGTATGGAATTCCCCGCATCCTAGTCACTGACAATGGAACACAGTTCAACAACCAAGGATTCAAGAAATATTGTGAAGAAAATGAAATTGAGTTACGGTTCACCTCTGTGGCTCGCCCGCAAGCCAATGGGCAAGCAGAAGTGGCAAATCGAATATTCTTGGATGGACTAAAGAAGAGGATCGAGAAATCAAGGAATAATTGGGTGGATGAGATACTTCCAATACTATGGGCCTATAGGACTACCTGTAGAGTCACGGCCGGAGCAACTCCCTTCATGTTAGCATATGGGGCAGAAGCAGTTGTTTCCGTGGAGATATCACATTCCTCTCCCAGGATTCAAGCTTTCAATGCTGAGGAGAATGAGGAAGGGAAAAGATTAGCCCTGGATCTAATCGACGAAGTGCGAGATGAGGCACATGAGAAGATAGTAGAATATCAGAAAAAGGCTTCGTTCTACTACAATCTAAGGGTTAAGGAAAGATTCTTCAAGCAAGGAGACTTAGTCTTGAGGAAGGTGGAACCCTCTGGTGTTGGGAAAAAAGAAAAGCTTGCCCCGAATTGGGAAGGGCCGTACAAGGTTAAGAACGTTCAAGGAAGGGGAACCTACAAGTTAGAAACTATGGATGGTTTCGAAGTACCGAAAACTTGGCATGCACAAAATATGAAGGTTTACTATGTGTAAGTCAGTTGAGTACGATTCTCACTTGTCAAAACGACAAGTAGGTTTAAAAGCACCTTGAAGCTTCGCTTGCGTAGGATTTTATATTCCAGTAGAATTTACATTCTCGAGTCATTGTTGTTAAGGGTCGAACCCATACTATGTAAGGTTTTGGAAAACTAGACTTCATATTAATGAGTTTGAAATTATTTCAACCTATGGATGTTTAAATTGTGATAATACCTTGTGTGGTTTTAACAAAAATCACGCGTTGATCATAGTAAGGAGAAGACTTCAAGGATTCTTTTATAAGAGTGCATGTTGCACAACTCAAAGGGCCAAGTAGTTCAAGTTTAAATGCATATTAAGTACTGGAAAGATAAAGGAGAAAGATGCGAATAAGAAAAGCAGCATAAAATAACCCCGAAGGGTAATAAGTTCTGATACAAACAAAGTTCAAACATAAGTTAAGAATAAAATTACAAAATAGAAGAACTACTCCTCCATGCGGGAGCCTTCATTCCCTTGCTCCTTATCAACACCTTCATTTTCAGCATCCTTCGTAGGAGAAGCGGGAGGAGAAGCAGTGTTAGGATCCAAGATGTGATCATCTGGCTGAGGGGAGTTGAAGAGGGCATCTATGCTGTCCTCCGTCTCAGCCTGCTCAGGACTTATAATGTCCTTAGGGTCGACTAAGCCTGGATGCCTCTCAGAAACCGCCTTCATGGCCGCATCCCATCCCTGAGTAAACTGTAGGGAATAAAGACCCTCATCATGAATCTACATGAGATTCTTAAACTTGTCGGAGTCCATGTAGTCATCGATGAGTTTTTCCTTATCACTCCTAAGTTTCACCAGCTCGGAATGAGCCTTAGCCAGCTCCTCCTTCTTCGTGTCCAGCTTCTTCTCCAGGGCTTTAGCTCTCTCCTCCCATTTCTTCATCTCCTTCTCAAACTCATCAGAGTTACCCTTCCAAGACCTAGCCTGATGGAGGGCCGCCTGAAAGTAGGTGTTACTCTGCAAAGAAACATGAGTTAACACAAGTTCATTGAAATACGAGAAAGTTGGAATTTAAAAAAGAAAGAGTAGAAAGTTACCGCAGCTTGGGCCTGAGAACCCAGAAGCTCAATAGTCTCGATGTCACTCCCCATTGTTAGTGTATACTGAAAATATTTATTTGAAGTATGTACATTTATTTCTGGCCAGTTTATTTGAGAATCATTTGAATGTTTACATGTTATCTAATATTATATATTGTGAACAATCTAGTATCAAATGGGATACAGAATATTAGATTGTTAAATACGGTTTTATAATATAATAAGGTTCACAGCACAGGTGGTGCTGGACAATCCACTGATATGGCTGTAGTATTATTTAGATTAGTTTATATTGACTAATAAATAATACTAGTATACTTTGTGTATATTGAACAGGATCAAATTTAGAATTGTTCCCTTAATACTGATTAAGAAGGAGAACTAAGATTCTATGTTATTATTAATGCTTAGGTTCTTAATCCGGAAATAGTAATTGACACGCGTATATTATTTACATGCTTTGATTTATATATAAAATAATTCTTTTGAATTATATCATTATATTTTGGGTGATGGAATTATATACATGGTGGATATTATTTATTGAAGGAATCCATGTCCTGATAATATTCGGGTTAATGATGTCCCCTTGAAAGCTCAAAAAGATTTAATTATGTGAAACCCTGCAGGTGGAATTTATTCTGGCATAATTAAATAAAGGTTGAGTGGATGATCAAGGATAAAAGATATTAATTAAATAATTATCTGTAATTTATTTAATTAATGGACATATGATATTTTAAACATGGGGAATTTAATAAGCAAATAATATTGGAACCGAATTAATTAAATTACGGTATTAGGAAAGGTAGTGCAAATATTAATTTTTAGTGGATTGAATTAATATTTAATTACATTGGGCTAGGCTCAAGATGTAATTAGAAGGCCCAACCTAATTATCCATGGTCCCTATTGTAGTCCTATATATATTCTTATTCTCTTCTTGCTTGGCAATTATGTGAAAACATATTGTAGCCACCAAGGAGCAAGAAGAGAGGATAACTTGAGAAGACGGAGGCCACCACTTCGCTCAAGGGAATTTGGGAATACAATAGAAGAGCGTGGAATCAACCATTAACAAGATAATCCTATTTTTGTAATCTTTATCGTAAACATAGTAACACCCTAAGTCCGTGGTTCCCAACACCATAACGATGACAGTGAAGTCATGGGGAGTGATGGGAATGATACAGCCCAATCCTTAGCATATTTGGTGGCATCCAACCACCGTGTCACTTCTCCTAAAGCCCCGTTAGGCCTGAGGAGTGTGCCTAAGTGGAGGATCCACGTCATCCCCCAGCTCCACAACAGGGCCGTGGGGCTTAAGGAATGTGGGAGCATCAGGCTTGCCCCCTGGGGTCCTGTTTAGCTTGGCCCTCTTCTGGCGGCCAGATTCCCCCTCCTTGGGCCTGTTGACGTTTTAATAGCCTCACAAGCTGAAAGAAAAAGTAGAAGGAATAATAAATTCTAAAAGATAATAAAGTTACATAAAGGGAAGGAAAAATAACTACGCAGGTATAAATTTACCCTTATCACTGGCCTGAGAGAGACCAACTTTCTTCAAGGACAACTCCTCTAAAAGGGTCCAGGTGTCTGTTTCCCATCATCTGAAATTAAGGTTTGGATAGGCCACCTCCTCCTCATCAGTTAACCTGATCTACCAGGACTACCATCTGATACTTTGCAAAAGGGGCCCACGGAAGAGTGTGGCCCAATCACCCCCGCCCAGGTCAGCCTAATAAACTCATCCCTCTATTTAGGGTTGTTCTCGACTATGGAGTTGCTATAAAAAATATGGGGAATTTTGGGCCGTTGACGAATTAAAACCCAGCCCGGTTGACCCATGGACTATTATAAAATTGAAAAATTTCCTAAAGACAGCTACAGAAAGAGGAATATTGTGTCTAGATAAAGACCATAAAACAGAGAATTTCCTCCATCGCATTAGGGGGAAGTTGACAGAGGGTTAATGTTTTACATCTGCAAGCATACGAGGAAGTAAATTCGTGAAATTGGAAACCTAAGACCCGCGTTCAGGGCTCCTCGATAAATAAACAGGTATCCCCCCTCCAGTTACATGTCCTCTCCCCGGGGGCAGCTGGGGTAATCCTAAGATAGGGTGGAAGTTTATACAGGGTATTAAGGGACTCACTCTATCCTCTAACTCCTGAAGGGTGTTACCATGGTTAGACGAATCTAATTCAGATAGAGCGGGATATTCATCAGCTCTAGAGTTTATCATATCGATTAAGGAAGTATACGAAGATTGAATTTGAATGTTGTACCTCTCTTGGAAATGTTCATCTTCCCCAAACCAAGCCAAGTCACGATCCGCCATTGATATGCTTCAGATGAATGCTTTGAAACCCAGAAAAAAGTTGAAAGAGGTGGAACTGCGGTGGCTGAAGTCGCCGGAAATCGCCTTCTTAAGAGAGAACTCTAAGAGAATTTTGAAAGGAAGTTTGAGAAATGAGGAGTAAAGTGAGGATTCTCACTTCTCACTTCTCTTATATAAGCGAAAAGCTCGGAATACGAGGCGTTTTTAGGCCCATATAGCCAGGCCCAACTTAAAAAGCCCATTATCAAGAAGTGTCAGAAATAATCTAGAAGCACCGATATAAACTGAAGGGTCAAAAATCGACCAGAATTTTAAGAAAAAGTTCGATCAGAGTCCTAATTGACAAAAGCAGGAATCCTGATCGATTATTTCATTCGATTAAAAGGGTAAAAAGCCATTTAGTTTCGATCAGAGTCCTGACTCAACAGAGTAGAAAAGAATCCTGATCGATATTTCATTCGATCAAAATGATAGAAATTTACTTAGTTCGATTACAGTCCTGATCGACAAAAAGCATAATCCTAATCGATATTTCATTCGATCAAAAGGGTAGAAATCCACTTAGTTCGATCAGAGTCCTGATCGAAATCGATCAGGAATCCTGATCGTTTTGCATAAACCCTGATCGAAGATACCATCGATTAGAGTGTTACTTTGAGAGCTAGTTCGATCAGAATCCTGATCGAAATTGATCAGGAATCCTGATCGATTCTGCATAAATCCTGGGTGAAGATTCCATCGACTAGAGTGTTACTTTCTGAGCTAGTTCGATCGGGATCCTAATCAAAATCGATCAGGAATCCTGATCGAAGATTCAGTCGACCAGAATGGCAATATCAAAGTAAGATCGATCAGGATCCTGATCGATTTCGACCAGGATCTGATCTGGATCTGATCGATTTGGTACGAATCCTGATCGATTTGGTATAAATCCTGATCGATTTTAAACCAGAAAATTAAGGAAAAATCCCAGAATAAAAGGAAAAATTCCAGAAAATTAAGAAAAAATCCAGAATAAAGGGAAAAATTCCAAAAAATTAAGGAAAAATCCCAGAATTAAAGGAAATTCTTGGAAATTAAGATAATTTCTAAATACAAAAAGGGGACGAAAGTAAATAGTTGTAAATATGTAGGTCGCTCCACACTTTACGCAAAAAACGATACCCGTAAAGGAACAAAATGAACTAACTTATGCGAAACTAGTCTCTGTTCCCAAAAGTTGGGAGGCAAATGATCGGGATAAATAAATTGATTGTGTAATTAAAATTACATTGATTATACAAGATGTGGGCTGCTAGCCCAATAAGAAGATGTATGATATTCAGACAAAAAAAGGTTAGCACATGATTAGGCCTGATGGACCAGATCAGGCCTGATGGAAACAAAGAAGGCCCAAAACCCTGATTATAATTAATTCGTAATTAATTAATTAGGGGAAAATCAGCTATG